>NC_064304.1:8711041-8777031 GCF_023373825.1 Bactrocera dorsalis | reverse complement strand
TCAAGAAATATTATTTGGCCTATACCCTTTTTGAAGATAAACCTTATTTTCTATAGCGCGATGATCTTTCTTCTAAATATTGTTTAATTATTTCATACTACATCACCTTAACCTCAACAAGTAGTCTCTAGAGAGCGAGAATCGCCTAAACAGCACAAGTATGAAAGTATCAAAGTATGAAACACCTAATGAAATGTCGACATTGCTCTACAAATGCCAACACGTTTATTTCATGGTCCTCGGCGTGCTAATCCCATTATAAATATGTATATGTGTATATGTGTGTAGATGTAGTGGCAACCAATTGGAAAGTTCATTGAATTTCGCACGAATTCATCTTCATCGTAGAACCACTCACCGAGTGAAATATGTAAACCTCAAGTGTCTGACGAGTGCTCAGTCAGCTTGTTATGCCCCTTAGCATCAAGCAGTGCTCTAAATGTTGTTGTTTATCTAATAAATCTGTCGCACATTAATCACAGAAATGCTTTCATTCTTGTGTCACAAAATGACAACACAACAACAAGTATTTACGGTAAAGATAAGTCACATATATAACTATATACGGATGATAAATAGTACATAGCGATTAATATTCTTCTGAGACCCGGCACGTTTTCAATAGCGCCTTTAAAACACTAAAAAAACACTGACGCCGCTCTCTTATCTCAGTAACGTATCGATGAGTTTTAACAAGTCATTTGCGTCTACCAAAAATAACAGCAAAAAGTTCTAAATACAAATTACGAGCACTCGCAGCATATCTAGTGTGCAACTTCTTCGGCTTTGGGAAACGCTGCAGAGTGCAATAAACGCGTTAATAAATTATGTGGCTGATTGAAAGTATTTGTCGCCGACATAGCTGAAGGACCCCACAACAAGTGACTGACTGCAGTTGGTTGTTGGTGGCACTCCTTCTTCTCTAACCAAAATATCAGCGTGCGTCTAAACTCTTTATGTTTGTGTCGCTAAACAGTTGTGGATATGTTGGCTAAATTTGACAAGTTTGCCACTTTTGGTGTCGCTGCTCATGGAAATGCAAAAATGCTCATGAAATGAAAAATCGTCGTTCGTATACTCGAAAAATAGCAAAACAGCAGGACTGTCATTAAAGGCGTCGTTGTAGTCACGAACAGATTCATTGACGACGGCGAATTATCTGTATCATTTATCATACAGAATCTCTGACAGGCAACAGTTTTTCGCTGTAATTGCTGCTTACCACTTTGGCTGTGCTCAGAACGTGGGAGTTCTTTCGTTCAGTTGCAGCCTATCAATTTTAGTCCCATTTAGTCAGATGGTGGCTGGCACTGATTGCAAACCAAATCACTGCAAATAGTTCACATGACATGAAAGCGAAAGAAAATAGAGGGGTTTTAAATCTAAAATGAAATTTAAGGCATTAATTGGGTTCTGAAACCTGAGATGCCACCAATTTTTTCGTATAATAAATGAGTTATTTTATTATATCTCTTAAGCAAATCAAAGAGCAACATTTGAATAATATATTGTGAATTTTTCTTAAACATTTTTTGGAAATTCGACCATCCAAACTCCTTCAATTAATTACGACATTATCTTATTTAGAAGTACTGTTGAAATTGTTTTCCCTTTTCTGAGAAACCGCCACGAAGAAAATGATTGAGATTGATGTTTCGAGCAAAACATGATCAAATATTGAAGCAGCTGACCGGTTCAACCAGACGGGTCGGCCTCTTAAGGGTTTTATCTCGTACACTTTTATTTCAGTTGCCATGCAACTTAGGGGAAAATATTTGGAACATATCACAGTATGTATTTAAAAAAATTAAAAAAAAGATTTATTGAAATTTTAGAAACCACAAAGCCAATTTTTTTGAGAAGTTTGGTGTAGTTCACATTTCGTTTATGAAACAATAGTTAGTATAAGAGCTCAAGTGTGTAGTTTATCTCAAAAAAATTATCAATCTATGATGCATTCTACGCTTGGATTTGGGCTTATAAAAAATATTACCTCCAACCAAAAGGCGTGACAGTGCGTACGGTGTGATGATCCGGGCTGAATCCTAATTGGCTAAGGAGAAGGTTATATTCATTTGAAGGAGAAGGTTATATACATTTGGGAGCAAAGAATACGTAAAAATTTAAAATGGAAATGTTCTATGGATCAGTTTGAATAACTTTGTCTCAGAGACTATGGGTATAAAACCGGTCTAGAGCCAGCAATTTTTTTTTGTCCGTTTATACATACTAATTAAGCAATTTTCCCAAAAATGTTATGTAAAACAACGCTGTTGATATTTGTACCTTAATTATGGGTGTAGCCCCGCCTAACTAGGTTTCACATCATATCTTAGCAAATACTCTATTAAGTTTGGTACATGACATAAAAAATTACGTAGTTGTATAACGGAAAGTTACCGATATTTCTGAAGAATTTCAGTAAAGCGTGACGTAAATAAGTTCCCTCCGTTGATTGAAATCTTAGAACTAATAACAATTTCAGATCGTATCACTAGAAATTGCTACATTTAAATTTATTCGTTACCTCTTTTCTGCCATTTTCCACATTTGATAGCATTCACACTTATTTCTATTCGCACCTGACCCTTATTATGATACAATTTGGGTTTCTCGTCGACATAATGCAAAGATTAATAGGCTTTTCTGCGCTACTAGTGAAGGTGTGTAAAACTTTCAATTATTAAGTTATAGACATAATAACTTGTGATAGGTTTAAGTATTCTTATACCCTAAGCTCAAAAACGTAAGCTATGCCAAGTATAATAATTTATCACAATGAAACTTTCTACAAAATATTGGAATATGTCAACATGTTTTATTCGATGCACCTATAAATATATTAATATATATCCATTTTTAACTTTAGATAATTAGGAAATTACACCCTTGCACATGTGAGAGCTTATATGACAAAAATGGTTCCCATCAAGAGTAAACTTAAACATTTCCTTGAATTCTTTTCTTAACTCATCACACATTGGGTATGAAAATCTTTGTAGAGCTTCACATCTATTTATACTTTACTGCCTTTCGTTATTTTATGCTTACGAAATTTTATGATTATTTTAATGAAAATGTTTTGAATGAAATCGCCACCGAAGTGACGTCAGCATCAAGTACGATATCTTAAGAATGTTGCCCATCGCCTACAACTTTAATATCCTATGCATATTAATAGGCATATTTCTATTTAATAGCCGATGAGTAATATTCTTAAGACACACTTTCATTCAGAAAAGCTGTCATAAACCCAAAGTTGACATAAAACCGGAAGAAAGCAGCACCACAATGTTTTGGGTAACGATGCAATGGTTATATCGTCTTTATCAAAGCCTTATTGTTCTTCCAACAAAGTACTAAGCACTAATTTTAATGTATTCATTACAAGATATTACTTTTTTATTTCATTCATTTCCTCACATCCATTTATTATTACATAATTACACATAAATAAGTCTTTTTTCTAAAATATTCTGTCTTGTTTCACAAAATAAAGTGTACAAGGTACTATTCTCAATTGTAATTTTTATGAACAGTTTGGTAATCTCTTTCTTTTTTATCTCCCTTTTCTCTGCCTTTTCCACATGAAGAATCGTCAACTGTGAATCCTTTCGACAATTAGTGCGGCTTTTGAGTTGTTGCCAGAGCTGTGTCTCAAATGAAAAACCACAAAATCGCCACATGAAAGGCATATAAATATAATATAATTACCATAAATAAGTAATTAAACAGTAAAAATGTTATTTGTAGGATTTTGAATGAATACGTTTTATGCATTTAGTTTGAGCAAATTTAATGGATTTGTTCAAGTGGAAATTTTATTATTTGTAGTTGACTTTGTTTCGTAGAATAAATTCATTTCCCTAGCAACCAAATTGTCAAGTGTAATTAAATAGCATTCAGTAAATTTAAAAAAGGGTTTGGCTACTTTAGGAAGATAATTGAATGCTCTCAGTCTAAGCTAAGAGGAAAAGTGTTCTTCTACGAAAAAAGGAAATTAAATTGAAATTATTTAATTTCTTGAAAATCCATTGTAAATAAACTAAATTTTTAATTAATAAATAATACAATACATATTTACGGGGCTTTCATTTTTTAAATTCACGTGAGTTTAACTCTTGACTTCGTCAAAACTGAACAATGCACAGCAGAAGTGTAGAGAGCAGGGAGGTTATAAAATTTAAAGTACTGTTTTCTTATGAGAAGAATTAATATTAGCATTAGTGTTGTTGCTTTGTAACTTTCTTCGGAAAAACTTTAATGAGATATTATACTTAGCCTTCGGCAAAGATAACAGTGGCATATAAAATTCAATATTCAGCTAAACATACATATTTATTCTGTGTATGAAGAAGGCTGAGAGTGCAATTGAACTCATATATATAATGGTCATTGCATATTTGACCTTCACAACTTTCTAACCCACACAAATATTTATTTTAGAGTTATATTCAGCATTTCTCATTATTGATGCGACATAAACAAGTAAGGAAAGGCTAAGCTCGGAATGAACCGAACATTTTGTACCCTTGCAACTTACCAGAATCAAAGCTGGGGAAATGCCTTAAGATGTAAAGTGTCAACCGAAGCATAGGAATTTAAGCAATTATATATATTTATATACTACTGTGATCAAATTGAAAGGTGATTTTTGTCCATTTCATCTCCTTCAAGGTAATCGCCTCCCGTTGCAACACACTTAAGCCAATGAATTTTGCAGTCATGACAGCACTTGGAAAAATCCTCCGCCTTGATAGCCATCAGAGCCTTCTTCGATTCAGCTTTTATATCCTCAATTGAGTCAAAACGGTGTCTTCAGAGTGGTCATGTGAATTTGCTGAATAGTTAGAAGTTACATTTGTTGAATTTTTGGCGAAATAACCACAAATAACAAATCAGTATGAGGTGGTACATTATTCCACCACTTTGTCCAATAAAATCAGATAAAGTAAAAATCGAACAGTTCACCTTTAGAACCTCACAAAACGGCGCGTATCTCAAATACTAATGAATACTTTGATGTAAAATTTAGCATATACATATGTCACTAATAGTACTCCCAACTTACAAAAAGAAACCGATTGTATGTAAATCAAAAATTCATGTAAGCCATACACTGACCAATATATTCTACATAAGGTTTGTTAGAAAAAACGAAAATCATTATAATCTTCTCCTATTCTTATCCATTTCAGGCACAAATATACCCTGTTAGGAATCAATTACGCTTTCAAATTTTTGGAGTTCACATATTCGGTACTTAAGGACTTGGACAGGTTTTTTTGGATTTTGACAATATTTGGTCATAAGGGGGAATAATCTCGTTATATTAATTGCTTCTTGATTTGTGTACTGGGAAGTAAAAGGATAAAGTGGAATTTAAAATTGTGCTATATGGGAAGTAGGCGTGGTTATTGTCCGATTTCTTTACTTTTTGCCCAGTGATAGGAGGTAAGAGAAGAATGTTACGTAGACATTCTCTTTAAATTGGTCGAGCGGGATCTGAAATATGGGGTTTTACCTAAAGTGAGCGGTGCCTCGCACATCGTCCGTCTTAACCCCGGCTCTTATTAAGCCTTCTTATGCCAATGTAAAATTATATATCTCTGTCGTATGTTGTTATTGATTTATCGCACCTATAGTAGTTATTGGCAGAGTAACGTTATATAGGGAGTGGGCGGGATTACATTCCGATTTCATTAATTTTTCAGTGACGGTAAGGTGCGTAAGGGATTTGTCTTGAGCTGATTTGGATTTGTTGCTTAAATGGTTAAGGATATACATATTTACATTTAACTCAAATTATAACTTGTACGGACGAAAACACGAACTTATAGACATTCACCCAATTTTGAACTTGTCTGTATATATTACCATATCTACCTCAGTTAGTTTTAGTGCTATAAACAACCGTTCGGTGAACAAAACTAATATACTCTGTAGCAGCATGTTGCAGTAATACAAAAATTATAAATATATTTCATTGACAATTGCACGCCGTAAATACTGAAGCCAATATAGGCAAGATCAGCAAAGATATTAAACTTATGAAATGTCTTTAGAGTATTTCTAAAACTACAGTGGCATTCACTTTTTCTACCATACCATGATGTCTACGCATACACAGAAGTTAACAGTTTATTTATTTAATATTTTTCCTCGATATATGTGAAAAACATATTTATGTACATAAATAAAAAATATTTATAAATTATTTGCTTTTGAACTGTCATTCGCGAGTGTCATTGGCAGGAAAAGTGATTGCGGTCCATTAATTCAGTGGCGTTATACAAGATGCCGTTGTCTGGCGTCTTCTGCTATGTAATGTTATGCTGTGCTTGACCTCGTATATACCGCCTACAAAGCCACCATGCAACAAATGTCACAGCCATTTGAAGTGGAACTGCTTTGGCACCTAACGAGGTTATCACGGTCAGACTTATTAGGAAGGTTGTACGACTTACTGCTGATACAGAAGAATTTATTGATTTGTAACTTAAATATTTGGAAATATTTCACTCGTAGATCGACAATCGGAAGACATTTTCTTTGAAAGTCCACCTTTTGTAGAAACCATGACTTCGTACTTAGGAAATTTTGCAGTGTGACAACTTTTGTTCTCCTATGAAAAACAAAATAATTATAAAGCGAAAGACTTAATTATAAAAGTAGGGTGCCATGTTTCTTACATTTGCTGAGGAGTTGTCTGTCTTCCAGCTTAAAATTTTAATTTGGCAATGGCACAGCTGTCTGAAAGTATAAAGCACATAGTTTTACTTGTATGCTATTGGAATAGCTTACGCACCTACTTGTTGAATTTGGCTACGCGTGCGTGACGCCGCCTGTATGCTTTCCTCATGCTTACATAGATGAATTGTAAAGGGTGATTTTTTAAGAGCTTGATAACTTTTTTTTAAAAAAAAACGCATAAAATTTGCAAAATCTCATCGGTTCTTTATTTGAAACGTTAGATTGGTTCATGACATTTACTTTTTGAAGATAATTTCATTTAAATGTTGACCGCGGCTGCGTCTTAGGTGGTCCATTCGGAAAGTCCAATTTTGGGCAACTTTTTCGAGCATTTCGGCCGGAATAGCCCGAATTTCTTCGGAAATGTTGTCTTCCAAAGCTGGAATAGTTGCTGGCTTATTTCTGTAGACTTTAGACTTGACGTAGCCCCACAAAAAATAGTCTAAAGGCGTTAAATCGCATGATCTTGGTGGCCAACTTACGGGTCCATTTCTTGAGATGAATTGTTGTCCGAAGTTTTCCCTCAAAATGGCCATAGAATCGCGAGCTGTGTGGCATGTAGCGCCATCTTGTTGAAACCACATGTCAACCAAGTTCAGTTCTTCCATTTTTGGCAATTTAGCATCGAACGATAGCGATCGCCATTCACCGTAACGTTGCGTCCAACAGCATCTTTGAAAAAATACGGTCCAATGATTCCACCAGCGTACAAACCACACCAAACAGTGCATTTTTCGGGATGCATGGGCAGTTCTTGAACGGCTTCTGGTTGCTCTTCACCCCAAATGCGGCAATTTTGCTTATTTACGTAGCCATTCAACCAGAAATGAGCCTCATCGCTGAACAAAATTTGTCGATAAAACACATTTCGAACCGAACACTGATTTTGGTAATAAAATTCAATGATTTGCAAGCGTTGCTCGTTAGTAAGTCTATTCATGATGAAATGTCAAAGCATACTGAGCATCTTTCTCTTTGACACCATGTCTGAAATCCCACGTGATCTGTCAAATACTAATGCATGAAAATCCTAACCTCAAAAAAATCACCCGATATAAGGAAAGGGAAAACGCCTTCGAGTCAATGAGGCAAGCGGTTGCGGCAGGGAGTTCCTTCTACTTTATGTCACATTAACTAACTTGAGTAGGCGTGTTGTTTTTAGCGTTAGAGAGAATTTGAATTAAGTAAGTTTTGTATTTTTTTGCTATTTGTTTTACACCTATTTTTACTTTGTTTGGCAGCGAAACAGGCGTGAAATTATATGTGGAAAGCAGTTTGTAAATCCCTATTACTGCATTGATGATTTTTATTACAAGTGATACCTGTAGACACCATAGCCAGTGGCTTTACTTTCGGAAAACTGAACTTGTTTAGATGTTTAATTTTTTAAAGCCTTCATTTCGTTGATGCCTTTTACGGCCTATGCTCGGCCTTATTAAGAACTTTTTAGTTTTTTCTAAAGGAAAACCGCTCACCAAATCTGCTACCCAAATGGTAACCATTAATTTGCTCAAACTCATAATGGTTCTCATAAATATCATCATCAAAATTATGCACTGATGAAATTTTCAGTTCTTCACTGCTCTTAATGTTTAAACTAGATACGAGAGACCAACACTACAAAATTAGAGTGAAATGTCGTAGTTAGGACCCTCATAATTTTATCAAATTTGTTAGTATATGATGAAATATATTCCATACTATAAATTGTAATTGCTCTTAGTAAACCAAAATTGTGAAAGAGTTATAAGCACTATTACTAAGATGAAATTTTAATGTGTGTGTGTTTATTCAAAAATGCTGATAAAATTTTCTCACTTGTTCAAGGACTCCTGACAAAACACTTAAAAAAGAACAGAAATTTTCACATAAGTGTTGTTTACAGAATGAACTCTACTGAAGATTTTATTTGCAAATCCTTTTTTTGCTTCTGCAAAGTTTATACCCTGATAAAGTTAGTTTGCTAATCACACTGAAGAAAATGGGAATACTACAATCTATTCACCCTCGTTCGGTTGTACAACAATTCCACTGTCTCCCCACAGCTAAATACTTGCAGGTTGAAATCGATACCACACTAAATTCGAATATTTACAAAGAAAAGCGAACAAAAAGCGCGTATAAGAGCTCAACACCTGAAAAAAATACTTAGCAGGCGCTGCTCTGATCTCAAAATCTCTCTCTCCATTCGACCTGTTAACCTCAGGCAGCACCTTTTAAGCAGATGTAGTAGGTGTAGAGAAAGTCTATGGTGTTCTATTGAGGGGATGCAGAAAGGAATCATATACATGGATAGAAAGGCAGCATTGTTGACGTTAGCGACCTCATTTATTAATTTCAGAGCGGTCAAATATTGCAGGAAAGCTTTAAACTCACTGGCAGTTCAACTCCACTTATCCACAATTTATGTTGCCGGCCACAGGAACATTTTCGGCAATGAAAAAACAGACAAGTTGGCCAAACCACGAGCCTCTTTGGACGAATCGGAAGAGGAGTTAATATGCATTACAAAACTAAATCAAAGGACTTATTAGATAGATCAAGGAATAGTAATTGTAGACTTTTGGGTAACATGCGCTGAAAATTGGTTTGAGTACATTTTCTAATTCTTGTCATGGCTGACATAGCAAACATTTCGGTATATATTTATTTTGTAAATATATAGTATAAGTATAGTATTCTCCAGTATGCTAAAGTTGTAACTTCAACTTTTCTAACCCATTATTGCCTCTGACAATTAATGACTTTCTCACTTTTTTTCTTTCCGTGAGAGAATTCCATGCGTAGGTTCTTGAATGATTTTCATTGTCAACAAAATGACAAAACTGTAAAATGTTTTTCCATTGAAAGTGCTCATAGGGGTATGTATGTGTGTGTGTATTCATGTATTTTGAACGTCCCACGCACGCGTATACCAATGCGTGACTATCACTTTCCTCCTTTCATTGCGCTTTTACTCCTAGCCGTTCTCGTTTCTCTGCTGGGCTCGTTTTTCAGCGTCTCTAAGGCCAAACAAGCTAATTGCAATTGTTTGCCAAAGCGCTCTGCTTCTTGGTGGAAATTTTTTCAGAGGCTATTACGTTTTATTGCAAGGTATTTAGGTCTTACGGTGTTTTAGCATTTTGCTGGCGAAGCAAACGAAATGAACGAAATCAGGTGCTTTGTTGATAATTTCATGGTAACTTAAGCGAATTAATAAAGGTAAAATCTTCCAGCCCAGCACTGAACTACATATAGTATCACACAATTTCCAGTTGAGACGATGATGTCCAAAAAACTTCAAATTACGGTTTAATCCTTAAAATAAATTAGTTTGTCACAAGGAGTGGCCTCAGTTGAGTTTGTAGGCGAACACTCAACAAATTTTGTTAATTTAATCAACATGACATGGCAGATTTGACATTTCTATTCACTCATGCTCTTGTCTCTCTCTATATTATAAATTATAATTAACACAAATGAGTAGTTCTGTGTTATTTTGTTGAGTTTGACAAATTTGAGTTCCAGGAAATTTCGACGCAAACATTAAATATAAAATATAGTAATGCATCCGTCATAAAAAAGATTTTCTGCTTATCGGTGTGTTTCACGCCTAACTGTCATGGCAAGGGATTAATGTTAAAATTTGTAAATTCCACGAAATCCTTATCATAAATATTTCGAATTAGAATAGAAACAATCTGCGATAAATGGAATTCAGAGCACTTTGCTTCTCGTATTTAAGGCGCGCTTTTGTAGGTAGTTGTGATTAAGTATATTCGCCTATTTCGAGCATAAAGAAAATCAAAACAAAAAGGGGAAGCATTCGTAAATGAAAGAAAATAAGAGAAAAACGTTAACTTATGGTAAACTAAAGCTTCGCTGTTCACAGAAGAAAAGATCCTCTTATTTTAATTGGCCAGTTTAATGACAGCTATAGCATATAGTAGTCTGATCTGAACACTTTGTTAGGAGATTGTAGTGGCGTCACCGGTAATAATCTGTGCCAAATTTCATGAAGATATTCTCGCAAATAAAAGAGTTTTCCATATAGGCATTTACGTTTGATGGGCCAGTTTGTATGACAGCTATATGCTATAGTGACCCAATCGGAACAATTTCATCGAAAATTTAATCACTTCCTTAGGCAATAACGTGTCAAATTTCGTCAAGACATCTCGTGAAATGAAAAAGTTTGCCGTTTGTATGCCACCTAAATGCGATATCGGCGGTTCCAACAAATCGGATGCTTGGTGAGAAAAGGAGCTCGAATGCATGCATAATAACCACATACACACACCATTTTTGTACCAAAAGTTCACTTTGCTTATAAAAATAGTGTTGTAGTCTTTCCAGCATATCAAAACTACTGGAATAACGTTGTTGATGTCGGTGCCCTAAAAGCTATTCTTGCATACTAAATAAGACTTTGCTGCTGTCCTAGCTTTTCTGAGCTTAAGTGCTTAAATTGTAATGGAAAATCGTAAGAATTCTCTAGGGAATGGGTAGTAGTGAAACAATATGGTTGCAGTCAAGTTTTAGGCTCGTGGCGTGACTTGCTGTTAAGTGTTTATGTAAAAGATTAATTATAAATTCTAGTAATACTGTATCCTGCTACCCACACTTGAAGAAATAATAAACGAACAAATTAATTTTACCAAAAGCAGACACGTTTTTCGTTTCTTGTGGGTTGTTTGACCTCGAGTTTCTGCAAAATGCATGCATACCTAACAAATTTTGTGTAAAACATTAAATAAAATATAGGAAAGGGTTTTGAACTGCCCAAAGAGGTGTTCAGAATACAACAAGTGCTGAAGACGACAAACGCTCCGGACGTCACAGCACATCAAATGGGTTCCTTTGACCACCGATTTTGTTTTAGGAAACAAAAAAGTTACAGGGTGACATGTCGGGCGAATAAGGCTGCTGTTGCAACACGGCGATCCCTTTTAAAGGCCAAATACTGGAACACGCTGAGGGCGGTGTGGCACGGCGTGTTGTCATGATGAACTTTTTCATCCCAAAATCGTCGGTTAAAATTTATCTGACTGCTTCACCGTTCATACTCAATTCCGAGGCCAACATTCGAACTGTTAAACGCGGATTAATAACGCGAAAACGCTGCGCACTCGCGTCAGTCCGCACCTCGACTGGTCTCCCACTCCGCGCCTCGTCTTCCACGCTTTCACGCCCCTCCTTAAACTCTTTGTGCCATCGAAACACCTGGGCACGACTAAGAGCACTATCACCACACACTCTTACAATTTTCCGAAGCTGTTTCGCCCAATCGGGCGCAAAATTTTATCGCGACGCGTTGTTCTTGATTTCGTTTTTCCATTTTCGTGACGAGCACTACTAACACACGTTTACTCAACTTGACGCAGCAGGCGAAAGGCCAATGAAGCTAGAGCGATGGTACGTATATCAATGGAGAGGGGAGGATGCCGGAAAAAGCGAAAGGAAACCTCCAGGGCACAGGTTTACCACAAGCGCGGCAATAAAATCAGTCTCACTACTTAATTGTCAAACCTCGTAAGTACAGAGAGCTTGAAGTTGACATATAACTGATAAGAGCTTGCGTTTTCAACCTCGTGAACAATTTTGTTGCAATTGATAAAGTATACTTCGATCATAATATATGAAACCTTTGGTGGTTAGCTTAAACACTTTCTAGAAGGCATTTTTAAAGCTGTTCTTGTTTTTAAGACCTCAGAGGAAGTTTTATTTTAAGCAAAACTTTTGTAGAGCTACCAGCTATCTGAGAATCGTAAAACTTGTAACAAATCAACAAAATTAATATTAAAATATTTTCTTAAATTTAATTATCTTATACTTTATTTTATATTCCGAAACACCTCTTATATATTTGACCAGAGCTTAGCCACGTGATGGCAAGCGCCCCAAATGTCGCATACATATAATTGGTTTAACAGAATACAATTGCACTTATATTGGTAATCATTGCAGACTCTGCACAATACTGTACACAAACTCAGCATCAAATCGGATAGTGTTATAACTAAGACATCACTAATATTCAGACACGTGTATGCATATATTTGTATTTATATGTTTATAAGTGTTGAAAATTGGTATCAACACTAACACCGCTGTCAGCATATACGCAACAGCATTAGTATTCCATAACACAGTCATATATGCCCATATTAATAACGAACTGCAGCATCACGAACAAAAACAACAACTGCAAGAGTAAGAGTCAAAGTGGCAGCTGCTTCACAGTGTAATGAACGCAATGCTGATTTGGCACACATGTGCAACAGTTTTATATTGCATTCACACTTGTTTATAGATTTATATGTGGATTTATTGAATAATGCCGCACATGTGTCTGAAAGACGCGTTTCTGTACAAAAAGCAGAATTCCATTGGTGTTGGTGACAAGTTGTTCTGTCCTGTTTTCTTCACTCATGGCGGCAGGTATGTACATGCAGCATTGCACGAATTCCTTTATAAGTCAGAAATGACAACACTTCAACAAATTTGCATATATATCAGAGAGAAGAACGCGCTTAATATACAAATTGTTTGATGTCAAATAGCGAAATAAAACTTTACTTACATATAGGCAATAGGCTGATCCTTAACATATCGAGGGACTGATTATTAATAATATAAAAATATATTTAGTAACGAACCAGTTATACAGGTATAATCTCTACAATATCACGTAAAAGTTGTGATTACGTTGAAGTTTGACTAAATCATTTTTTCTTCAGGGATTTTGAGTGTGAATTTCAGGGATCGTTAAATTTTCTCACACACCACCAAAACTTTATTATTTGACATTTTATAAACTTTCTGAATTCTTTAAATAAAATTATGAACAAATAAGTCATCTATCCATACTTATAGATATTTGCATGCAAAATGTTCTGCATATATCTCAACGAAGGCATAAATATTTTCCTCTATCACCACTACAGCAAATTCATAGCAACAATATGAGTGAAAGCATTCAATGCACATAAAATACGACTCAATATTAAAAATGCGAATATATCTAGGTACATATAATTATCACATAAAAATTTCTTCAACAAATATCGTTTTGTGTAAAACGCCTCAAGCTACAATTTAATGCAATTTTTGAGCAAAATGTGCAAAAATTAGTTTGAGAATATGCTATGTAAACACAGAGCCAGGGCCTGTCGAGAAGATTAAGTTCTTAATATACAGTTGTTGGGATTATTATTTGGCCTATTACACACAACTTCAAAGAGCAATATTTTATGCACCGAAATACTAAAATTTGCCATTTTGTTCGCTTACTAAGAATATAAAGGACTGTAAAGAAGAAAGTTTATAAGTGAAGGGTTGAGGTTCAAAGCGGCTTAAAGCGGTTTAAATAGAAATTCTGTACAAGATTTCTTTGTGGAATTTAATTGCAGCAAATTGAAATTATATGAGAACACTATGAGAGCGGACATGTGAAAACTAAGTTTTTTATGTAGAAAAAAAAAATTTGAGAAACTTTAGCCCTTAGTTTTAACTTTTTTACTTCCTTTTGATTTTTTACTATTTCCACATATTTTTATTAAAATTTATTAAGAAGCTAGAAAAGTTGTAGGGAATTAAAATTTCGATAAGTCCGTGCAAAATTATCTTTCAAAATAATTTACACTGGTCCTTCCGTTGTTACAACGATAATCTCTGACTGTTAATCAACGACTTTAAGCAGTTGATGTTAATGGCCGCCCTGAACGCAGTTCGTGGTTACTCATTGAATAACTTTTTCGCGACAAACAATTATCACCAAAGTCCTCTTCCAACATTCTGAATGTCTCAGTGCCAGAAATTTGATTCCGCACACAAAATTTTATGCAACTTTTATATACCAAACAGTAATGAACGGACAGTCATATCAACAAAGAAAAAACAAGAACGGCTGCACTGAAGCTAATATACCCTTCACAGGTGCATTTCTTTCAGTAACTACGTGTTCAGTTTATATAGAAGCAATATGCTATAGTAATCCGAGCTGAACAATTTTTTCGGAGATTACATTTTTGCTATAAAAAATAATCTATACCAAATTTCGTGAATATATCTTGGTAAATGCAAAAGTTTTCCTTACAAGAACTTTTTTTCGATCGTTCAGTTTGTATGGCACTATAGTCCGATATCGGCAGTTCCGACAAATGAGTAGTTTCTTGAAAAGTGCGCAAAATTTCAAAACGATATCTTAAAAACCTGAGCGACTAGTTCGTATATATACAGACGGACAGACGGACATGGCTAAATCGACTACGCTCAACATACTGATCATTTAAATATATACTTCATAGGGTCTCCGACGCTTCCTTCTGAGTGTTACAAACTTCGTGGCAAACTTAATATACCCTGTTCAGGGTATAATATAAGTGTAATTCAAGAAAATTGTATTTAGAGTTATGTAGAAAAGTTAGATATGAAGATGCATGTTGTGTGCTAAGTATTTGGTTATTTTATGGTTATACCATAATCAATTAAATTCAGTAAGCTTTTCAGTCAAAAGCTTCACTCAGGGTTAAGCCTCGTTGGAATATGCTGAGCCTAGCGGTGCAAATTTTATTTCAAACATGATTCTTATTTTCGAAACATATAAAATTGAAAAATATAGTGTGTAGGACACCACCAATTCCTTACATTACACATTTCTCAACGTATCTAGCATATTAAGTCAGTAAATTAAATTGTATTTTGCATGAGGTTCCGCCCGAAGGAATTTATAACTAAAAAAGTGTGGTTAGTATTTCGCTTAGTGTTCCTTAAAATATTTTCAGCATAATGTCAAAATCTAAAGGTACTTATTTTTTCGTCAGTAGCTGCAAAGTGGCTGCGAGCTTCGGCAACAGTTTAAATGAATGCCTGCGATGGTGCTGATAGCTGGCAGCCAAAAATAAAATCATAATCGCCTGAGGTGTGGGTATAATAAATAAATACCCTTTGGATTTTAACTGAATGTTAACAAATATACTCTACTCCACATACACACAAGCAAACACATAAACATTTAAAATTATAGCAAATTTAAATGAAATTAAATTGCCAACAAAACTTTAGAAATGTCAACAAATACAGTGTAATTTTGGTGGTATAAAGAACAAATACTCGTATACATACATAAATAATTTGTTTCTACAATTCTACATAACTTAGCTCCGGTCTCGTCCACATAATACGTTTGACTTTAGGAATAATAACTGTTGGCACATTTGTCGGCAAATGTTGAGCCTACGATGAATAATCCATCACTATTTATAATTGTGTGGGTTAAATAAGGTTTTTCGACTTATTTCTTTATTACGTTGATTACATACGATTTGGAAAAGTCTACGCATCGTTTCTACGGACTTTAGTCAAAATTTGTTTCCTGCGTACTGCTCTATCGTGAATTCGACTAAACGCCGAGAAATTGTTTTCTGGATATTTTGACATTAGATTCGTCTTACAATGTTTTATATTGAATGTCTGTGGAACTCTTGTTTGGATCTCTTCGGGCGATGGTAGTAATTCAGCCATCTATTTCTGTGGAAGTTTTTAAGTGTAACTTTGGAAATATACAAACGAAGGAATTGAGTAAACAAATTGCAAAAGCGCATATGACTGATCTTCTGAAATTTTGGTTTTAAAAATAAATATTTTCTAAAACTAACATTTATTAACAAAAAGCGTTTGCTAGTTAACTTATAATATTCTTGTTTTCTATCTTAAAAATTTGTGTTTTTAGCGATTTGACTGGTGGCAAATGTAGCTTTAACATGGTCGCGGTAACTTTTTAAAAAAATTTTAACCACAAATATCTCAATTTATTATGATACACTACGTCGCTATTTCTTCGCTTATGACTTTCAGTGGCGTTGCTATAATTTTATCAGCTTATGAAAGAGTAAATTCTTTTGCAAAAAGTTTTTTTTCTTATATTACTAGAACAACAAAAAATTTTGGCTCAAGGGTGAGCGCAAAGAGAGTTTGCGGTCTCCAAAAATATTTTTCTTGATAAGGAATTAAAATACGATTTAAGCTTCTTAAAGCGTACCAATTCCATATTATATATTAGTATTTCAGTAAGTGTAAGTGAGTTGGTCCGCAAGCACGATTTGTTGTGGAGGAAATATAAAAACCAATCAGCATATTAATAAATATGATCAAACTAAAAGTGCGCAATAATATAATACTACTCGCCTACATACTAATTCAACTGATCATAAACAACAAATTTTTGTTGGCGCACACTACCGAAACGAACTTCCAAACTACTGTTGAACAAGTCACCACTTGGCGCTCCCCTTGTGGTAGCAATGAGAATATTACTTGTGCTTGCAACGACGATGGAGGTCTTTTTTGTCGTATTATCGACGCACTCAATGATGTTTACATCAGTTTTAAGTCAAACTCGCAGTATTTGCTTGTAATGTGTAGTACAGACACAGAAACTAATATCAATTTTATACTCGAGCGCGAATTGAAGACAATTTTACCTAAAACACGTTATTTGGAAGTGTTTTATTGCAAAAATTTTAAACACGAAATCTATATGAATGACAAAGTGCGGGAAATTTTTGTAAAAATGAACCACATGACTAAAACTAAAGTAACACTAGTCTATAACATTGATGTTCCTGTAGAAACAACGAAAGAAATTGATGGTATACATGACCTACAATTGATTATTAAATCAAATCGTGATGAAATCCAGGAAGCAGATATTATAAGCGTAGTCCCTGACATATTTTCTAAGCAGAATCAACTGGAAACGTTTACGCTTAGCGTACAGGGTCTAAGAAACCAGTACTTATCGCTGCAAAACTTGACGCCAACATTCTTTAAAAACTTCACTACGCTCAAAGAGCTTGACTTAGCCGGGAATAATATGAAAACGTTGGACGCCAACATCTTTGCAGAGCTAACACAATTGAATTGTCTGAATTTGAGCCGTAATGAAATCCGGGAATTGTCCGAAAGTCTGTTTGTATATCAGCGTCAACTTTCCATACTGGATCTGAGTCACAATTTATTGACACATTTGCCGCTAGACACCACCTTTGGCTATGGCAACGTTTCGCAACTCAACGCGTCGTACAATAAAATCACGGGCATAAGTGTCAGTCAACTGCCAACCAATTTGACCGTTTTGGATCTACGAAATAATCGCATAAAATCTTTAAATTCTGAATTTTTGCGTACATACTTGAATGACAGCACAAAATTACAATTTCTCTACCTAAGTGGAAATCCTTGGATTTGCGACTGTTCCACGCAGCAATTGCTGTACACCATACGTACACATCGGACACGCATACCCGATGTCGACCAGTTACTCTGTGTTAATAAGCCGAACGATACATTCCTAATAGCAAATGTGAGAGAATTGTGTCCAACTCCTATTAATGTTGATTATCAGCACTCGAATGGAGCTGTGATTAGTATAGCGTTAACCATTATTACTTTACTTTGCATTATTGCACTTTTACATAAATATAAATTGGAAGTGGAAGTCGAATGTGAGCTGGATAACCACGAAGCATTAGATGCGTTTAATTTATATGCACACCAGGATGCGAACTTCGTCAATCATACGAGTATAATACCGCCGCAACTCGAACAGTGTGAAGCACCACTTCGTGTATGCACGCACGAATGCGATTGGCTGGCTGATGCTCATATACCTGATCCAATCTGCGAATAGTGAAATCTTTCAATTCTTCAGTGACACAAAGAGTTATTCAAAATGTTGCTGCTAAGAGAAAGATTGAGATAATATTGGCCAACCTGATTACCAAGCAGTGGTGATCGTAGAAACTCTTGATCCATTTTTTTGTAAACTAACACAAGTACGTTGTATAAAGTTATGAAATATAATTAATTTCAAATCATTAATATAAGAAAATCTTTAGTGGGTAGACCGCAAAGCAAGACTTAGGTAGAACTCTGACAAAGGAAAAATGGAGAGACATGATGGACCTGCTAAAATTATTTTCTCCTGTTAACCACGATAACTAAGTATAAGAACATGTCAACAAATCGAAATGACGAGTCCTCACTTACAGCTGATGAAAAAGACATTATTTATAATATTGCTTAATCCTATCAAAAAATAATACCGCTAACATAAAGCTGCTACAAATTAATTACGAAAATTATTTTACAACTGAACTTCCAACATTAATTTTTATGGAAAAGCTGTGAAGAAACTGTATATAACCAACTTTTTCTGTAATAAAAACTTAAAAATGAAAAGACTAAATTTATCTTTATTACTTTTTGCAGTCGCCAAATCGATTATCTCCATCAGTCACATAAACACTGTAACATTACTGACGATTATTTGTGGACTATTCTTTCTTATTAGTTTTATATGCCGTTAGATGAAAGCTTTATCCGCAATTATGCACTCCACATTATTTATTTGAATTAATATTATCAGAGGAATTTTTAAAAATAATATACATGACATCATTGTGTTTCTCAGCTTTTCGTTGACTTTGTTGGCTATTCCCTCTTACTATTTTTATATGCCGTTAGATGAAAGCTTTATCTGCAATTATGCACTCCACATTATATATTTGAATTAATATTATCAGAGGAATTTTTAAAAATAATATACATGACATTATCGTGTTTCTCAATTTTTCGTTGGCTTTGCTGGCCATTCTTTCTTATTAGTTTTTTATGCCGTTAGATGAAAGCTTTATCTGCAATTATGCACTCCACATTATTTATTTGAATTAATATTATCAGAGGAATTTTTAAAAATAATATACATGTGGTAAATGTACCACGGACCCAAACCAAACGTACTTAAGGACATTAAAATACGACCCTGTGACAATGACGCGACAGTGACATTACAACACTGGTAAAACGAAAGACAGAAATGAAACTAAAAGGAAGCACAGTTGATCACAACCTATGGTACAGCACAGTTGACCGCAAACTATCGTAGAGGACAGTCGCCTATATAAACAATGTTAAGTTAAGTGGATAATGTGCATATAAGTGAAATGAATTTGAAATAAATAGACTTAAATTACATACGAACAAAGTGTATTTTATTTAAAAAGGAAAGACAGAGTGTTAGTGAAAGACGGTGTGTGTGAAAGAAGACACACCACAGAAATGGTGTCAGAAGTGGTATAAAAGACCACTACGTTGAATTAAAACCGATTGATCATTAAATCAAAGCCAATGCGCTAAAATCGGTATAAACGTTCTTTAAAACGAAAAAAACAATTCAAACGGTGGCAAAAATTGTGTAAATATGTTTCTTTAAACATAAGTAGAAGGACAAGTGAAAGTAAAAACCGTTACGAGAAAACGGATTTTTGCAACGGGATAGACAATCAGGCGACCGACGCCAACAGTTTAAAAATCCAGTTATCACGATAAGTGCGCAGGCAACAAGGCGGCGTCAACAGTTTTGTAGCAGAGAGTAACGGCCGTTCAGTTAGGTACAGAACGGAGCGAGACAGCGGGCAAAAGTTGCGTTGTGTGTGAGTGACGTCACACAGCAAGTGTGGTATTGTCGACAGCAGAGAGGCGTCGACTGCGGTAGCGCTGAGTGCGAGCGCATGCGAAATTGGCTACGTGAGAGAACGGTGAAGAGTATTCACAAGAGTTGACGGCTGCGTGGGAGATTCAAATCTGTGTTCATGTTGACGGCTGCGTTGGAGATTCAAATGCTGTGTGAATTGTGACGGCTGCGCGGGAGAACAAGAGAACGTTCGAAAATTGACGGCAGCGAGGGATGAAATTTGAACAATCGTAGCTGAAGCTGGTTGTAGCGTTAGAGCTAAGTATTTGTATATCGATAAATTTTGTATGTATATTGATGAATTTTGCTCTAACTGATATATTTTTGCGTTGAGAAATTACACTTTGAAAATTTTAAATAAAATTAAAGTAAATGGAATAATTTTGAGAAAAGTTTTAAGAAAATTTGGATTGAATTAAATTAAAGCTACATATACCTTTGTTTACGGAGCAGCAAATTTTAAAATTTAATCAATTATTATTATATAATAATTTTATACGGCTTTTGGAATATTTTTGTATTTAATAAATATTGTAAGACGAAATGGACCGTGACCAAATTTTAGGTTTGAACATACAGGAACTGAAAGAGAAATTGGGTGGGTTGGGATTAGCGACCACTGGACGAAAACCGACATTGCAGGACCGGTTACTAGAACACTTCGGCCTGAATGTGAGCGACAATGAAGACAGCGATGGTAACGATGCTGCAAGTCAACGTAGTGCTGTCTCGAGCGTGCGAAAAATTGAGCGATCAGTGTTTACCTTGCGAGATATTGAAGATTCGCTGACATCATTCTCCGGTTCAGGGCAACCAAGCATCGAGCAATGGCTGGAAGAGTTCGAGGAGAATGCAGAAGCGGTGAGCTGGAACGAGTTGCAGAAATTCATTTATGCAAAGCAGCTTTTGAAGGGTGCAGCAAAAATGTTTGTTCGAAGTCAGCGCGGTATCAACAGTTGGAGTTCACTGAAGCAGGCGTTAAAAGCTGAATTTGGAGTTGTTGTATCGGCAATAGAAATTCATCGCACACTACGAAATCGTCGCAAACGTCAAGGGGAAGATTTCATGGAATATCTCTATAGCTTGATGGAGATCGGCAAGTCGATAAACTTGGACGACACCAGCTTGATAGAGTATTTCATTGAGGGGATTCCGGATTCCAAGGCGGGTAAAGCAAATTTGTACCAGGCTAAAACCGTAAAAGACCTAAAGGAGCAGGTGAAGGTGTATGAAAAAATCAAGGTTCCTGTTTCGAAATCGCAATTCGTCAACGCAAACAAAACGTCGTCTACGTCATCAAACATAGCTTCGTCGAGTTCAGGCGGTTCAGCGAAAAAATGCTACAATTGCGGAGATGAGTCACATTTTGTTAGAGATTGTCCACGCAAGAAGGTGAAATGTTTCAAATGCGGTGTAGAAGGTCACCGAGCAACAGAGTGCGCCACAGTTGAAAAATTAGTTAAGAAGGAGAAAAACGCAAACATGATGAAGAGGAAAGCGGCAGTAAAGCCGAACAGGAGAAGTAGTTTAACGTTCAAGGACATTTGGTTGAATGGAGTATGTGTTTCGGCATTAATCGATACGGGTGCAGATGTATGTTTGATGCGATACGATACACTGTTGATGTTGAATTTGGACGTGAAGCTGACAAAGGAGAGAGTATGCTTGGTCGGAATTGGGGACAGTGAACTTACAACAATAGGTAGCTTCTCCATCCGCATTGAAGTTGATGGCATATGGTTGGAAATGAAATTCCATGTTGCCAAAGAGACTGATTTGAAGTATGCTCTAGTAATTGGGAACAATATTTTGAAGGATGTCGATCTGATTGTAACCGAGGATGGTGCGGAGTTCAGACAAAAGGAAGCAGGGAAACGACAACATAAGGTGCAACAACTGGCTGATAAGCATAGCGAGGAAAGCTCGGATGGTGCTGATGCTAAGGAGCATGCAGCCGAAGCCGTCGGGCTGGAGACTAAGGTCATGGGTGAGCACAAGGAGGTGCAAAAGACTGTGAGCCGGAACAGTGGTATGCAAAAGGCGGTGGCTATAGAGCACAGCGAGTGCGTGAGCGAGCGCGCTGCTGTGGCTGAGGAGCCACGTGAGCATACACCAATGTGGAAAGCTATGGAGAAGCTGTATAACGGAGGCGCGAGCGAGAGCGCTGTTATAGCAGGGAAATCAGTGGCAGTTGTGGGCGAAAATCGAGTTGTCCAGCTGATGAAGGAGTTCGGTGAATTATGTCTGGTCGGAAGCATAAACGAGAAGGCCGACGTTGAAGTGAACGTATCCCACCTACAGGTAGAACAGGCAGATGCGGTAAAAGAAATGGTTAGCGCATATACCCCTGTGAGAAATTTCGAGTCACCAGTCGAAATGAAGATTTTGTTGATCGACGATAATCCTGTGTTCGAGAGACCGAGACGGATGTCCTACGCTGATCGATGCGTAGTGGACGAGCAAGTGGCGCAGTGGCTGGCAGAAGGGATCATTAAACCCAGTATTTCCAACTATGCGTCACCAGTAGTACTTGTATCCAAGAAGGATGGAAGAAAACGACTCTGCTGTGATTATCGACGACTGAATGAAAAGATAGTCCGAGATAATTTCCCTATGCCAATGATGGATGATGTCATCGAACGACTGAGTGGAGCAAACGTTTTTACAACATTGGACTTAAGAAATGGATTTTTCCATGTTCCAGTCCAGGCGGATTCGCAGAAATACACGTCGTTTGTAACATACAACGGGCAGTATGAGTTCCAATACGTGCCATTTGGAATCTCAAACTCGCCAGCAGTGTTCACCAGATTCGTTGTGGCTGTACTGAGAGAACTTATCCAAGATGGGACAGTGGTAGCCTACATGGATGACCTAATCATTCCTTCCAAGGACGAAGAAGAAGGTATCCTGAAGCTGGAGCGCGTTTTACTGACAACAGCATCAAAAGGGTTGCAGATAAAATGGAGTAAATGTCAATTTCTGTTACGAAGAGTCGAATTTCTCGGATATGTCATCGAAGACGGTTCAATAAAACCCTCTGAGGCGAAAACAATCGCTATAAAAGACTTTCCGATACCGCGAAATCGTACAGAAATGCAACGTTTCCTGGGATTGACGTCATATTTCAGAAGATTCGTTGAAGGTTACGCTGTGATTGCCAAACCACTCTCCGATCTACTGCGAAAGGACGTAAAGACGAAGAGGAGCATCTAGCAGCTTATCAACAGTTAAAGACAGCGTTAATGAATCCTCCGATTTTAAAGCTGTATAATCCAAGAGCGGTAACCGAAGTGCACACGGACGCTTGCATGTTTGGCTACGGAGCTGTGATGCTGCAGAAAGATAACGACGATCAAGATTTCCACCCGGTCCAATATATGAGTCGCAAGACTAAACCTGCGGAAGAGCGGTATCATTCGTACGAGCTAGAAGTGCTAGCGATTGTGGAATCGTTGAAGAAATGGCGAGTGTACCTGTTGGGCATGAAGTTTAAAATTGTCACTGACTGCAACGCATTTGCAATGACAATGAAGAAACGCGACGTGCCACTACGTGTGTCCCGTTGGGCGATTTTCCTGCAAGACTTTGATTACGTAATCGAGCATAGGAAAGGAACCAGAATGCGACATGTCGACGCTTTGAGCCGTGTCTCGTGCTTGATGTTGGAAGACTCACTAAATCACCGACTCAAGAAGGCCCAGCAAAGCGACGATTGGACGCGAGCCGTGCGGAAAGTATTGGAGAAGGATGACTACGAAGATTTTTACATAAAGCACGAGGTGCTGTATAAAGATCCAGACAAAGAGCTGATAGTCGTGCCGTTGTCGATGGAGGACGAAATCATCAAGGTGGCACATCGGCAAGGTCACTTTTCCATTAAGAAAACACAAGACGCTGTCGAGAAATCATTCTTTATCCCGCAATTAAATTCAAAAGTAACGAGGATCGTGAGAAGCTGCATTGAGTGTATAGTCACTGATGCGAAGTCTGGAAAGAAAGAAGGATTGCTGAATCCTATCAACAAGGAGGACAAACCATTGGGAACGTTCCATCTTGATCATGTTGGTCCGATGGAGACGACAAATAAGTCATACAACTACATACTTGTTGTTATTGACGCCTTTTCGAAATTCGTGTGGCTTTATCCCACGAAAAACACTGGAGCAGAGGCAGTTGTAGAACGCCTGAAGAAGCAAGCTGCGATATTTGGTAATCCAAAGCGTGTAATCACCGATAGAGGCGCCGCATTCACATCAAATCTCTTCAAAGACTACTGTGAAGGCGAAGGTATCCAGCATCTACTAATAGCGACTGGAATTCCAAGAGGAAACGGCCAAGTGGAGCGGATTCACAAAATCGTAGTACCCATGGTGTCAAAACTATGCCACGAAACCCCGAGTAGTTGGTACAAGCACGTCGATAGAGTGCAACAATTCATAAACAGCACTCCGCCTCGTAGTACCAAGACGACCCCATTCAAAATACTGACGGGCTTAGAGATGCGTGTTTCGGGTATTCCAGAACTGCAGGAAATGCTAGATGAAGCCGCAATCGATGAACTTAATGCCGATCGAGATGCAGTGCGCCAACAAGCGAAGGAAAACATCATCGAAATTCAGCGGGAGAATCGGAATTGTTATAATTCACGCCGCCGAACAGCAACCAACTACGACATTGACGAACTGGTAGCCATTAAGCGTACCCAATATGGAACGGGTTTGAAATTGAAGCCCAAATATTTCGGGCCGTACAGAGTTGTGAAGAAGATGGAGCACGATCGCTACGAAGTGGTAAAAGTCGGGGACCATGAAGGCCCAAGACGCACCACGACTGTTGCCGAGTTCATGAAGAAGTGGAACCCTTCATTCGGGACGAATGAAGCCGCAGGACGGCCGAATGTGGTAAATGTACCACGGACCCAAACCAAACGTACTTAAGGACATTAAAATACGACCCTGTGACAATGACGCGACAGTGACATTACAACACTGGTAAAACGAAAGACAGAAATGAAACTAAAAGGAAGCACAGTTGATCACAACCTATGGTACAGCACAGTTGACCGCAAACTATCGTAGAGGACAGTCGCCTATATAAACAATGTTAAGTTAAGTGGATAATGTGCATATAAGTGAAATGAATTTGAAATAAATAGACTTAAATTATATACGAACAAAGTGTATTTTATTTAAAAAGGAAAGACAGAGTGTTAGTGAAAGACGGTGTGTGTGAAAGAAGACACACCACATACATGACATCATTGTGTTTCTCAGCTTTTCGTTGACTTTGTTGGCTATTCCCTCTTACTATTTTTATATGCCGTTAGATGAAAGCTTTATCTGCAATTATGCATTCCACATTATTTATTTGAATTAATATTATCAGAGGAATTTTTAAAAACAATATACATGACATTATCGTGTTTCTCAATTTTTCGTTGGCTTTGCTGGCTATTCTTTCTTATTAGTTTTATATGCCGTTAGATGAAAGCTTTATCTGCAATTATGCATTCCACATTATTTATTTGAATTAATATTATCAGAGGAATTTTTAAAATAATATACATGACATCATCTTGTTTCTCAACTTTTCGTTGGCTTTGCTGGCTATTCTTTCTTATTAGTTTTATATGCCGTTAGATGAAAGCTTTATCTGCAATTATGCATTCCACATTATATATTTGAATTAATATTATCAGAGGAATTTTTAAAAACAATATACATGACATTATCTTGTTTCTCAACTTTTCGTTGGCTTTGCTGGCTATTCTTTCTTATTAGTTTTATATGCCGTTAGATGAAAGCTTTATCTGCAATTATGCATTCCACATTATTTATTTGAATTAATATTATCAGAGGAATTTTTAAAAACAATATACATGACAATATCGTGTTTCTCAATTTTTCGTTGGCTTTGCTGGCCATTCTTTCTTATTAGTTTTTTATGCCGTTAGATGAAAGCTTTATCTGCAATTATGCACTCCACATTATATATTTGAATTAATATTATCAGAGGAATTTTTAAAAACAATATACATGACATTATCTTGTTTCTCAATTTTTCGTTGGCTTTGCTGGCCATTCTTTCTTATTAGTTTTATATGCCGTTAGATGTAAGCTTTATCTGCAATTATGCACTCCACATTATTTATTTGAATTAATATTATTAGAGGAATTTTTAAAAATAATATACATGACATCATCGTGTTTCTCAACTTTTAGTCGGCTTTGCTGACCATTTTTTCTTACTATTTTTATATGCCGTTAGATGAAAGCTTTATCCGCAATTATGCATTCCACATTATATATTTGAATTAATATTATCAGAGGAATTTTTAAAAATAATATACATGACATTATCGTGTTTCTCAATTTTTCGTTGGCTTTGCTGGCCATTCTTTCTTATTAGTTTTTTATGCCGTTAGATGAAAGCTTTATCTGCAATTATGCACTCCACATTATATATTTGAATTAATATTATTAGAGGAATTTTTAAAAATAATATACATGACATTATCGTGTTTCTCAATTTTTCGTTGGCTTTGCTGGCCATTCTTTCTTATTAGTTTTTTATGCCGTTAGATGAAAGCTTTATCTGCAATTATGCACTCCACATTATATATTTGAATTAATATTATCAGAGGAATTTTTAAAAATAATATACATGACATCATCGTGTTTCTCAACTTTTCTTTGGCTTTGCTGGCTATTCTTTCTTATTAGTTTTATATACCGTTAGATGAAAGCTTTATCCACAATTATGCATTCCACATTATTTATTTGAATTCATATTATTATTTATTCTTGTAGGTATAACCGATACTATTGGACGCATTGAAATTCTGTTGTGAAGCAGAACTGCTTTAAAGTTTCTATTTGAGGAATATATGAAAATTAGCCGAGATCTTTTAGGTAACAGGTTCAAGTTGGTTAATTTAGCTCACAGGTCTTTCAAAAAGTAAACACAGTAATGGCTGACATATATTTACAAACGGTAATGAAAATAAAATTGTACTTGTATGACCTCGAGTTAGCCCAAAAGCTCCATGTTTTAATTATGACTTTATGAAAATGTGGCGGTCATTGCTTACTTGACCTTCATTACTTTGTAACAAGCTGTAACTCGTCTCTCTTTACAAATATGTTTATTTTATATTATACGCAGCATTTTTCATTAATGCCGCGTCGTTAATAAAGATACCCACACATGTATCTATATCATATATTTATATGGCCTTTTAATGTTTGTGAAATACCGCAGTTCTATTGAGTTTTCCTAGCCTCTCAACGAGTTGTAGCATACTCATACATACATATATTGTATATACAATTTATTATTTTCTCTTAAACTGTCATCACCGAGTGTCGTTGCCAAGAAAAGTGATTGCGGTGCATTAATTCAGTAGCGTTGCACAAGATACCGTCGGCTGTGCTGAAATGATACAAAGGAACCATGCAATATCTGTCACGACAATTTGCGAAGAAATGTGTTGGCGTCTAACGAGGTTACTGCGGTCAGAGTTATTAGACAAATAATACATTTCACTTTTTAACTCTAAGTGTGGCGCGTGTATACTTTCTGAAGTACATAAAGTGCATTCGGCGACTTTTGCAATGAGTGAAATTGAACAAAGAAATTTTATTCAATTTTGTGAGCGGAATCAAATTTCTGATGCTCCGCTGATAATTATTCAAAGAGGGTCGAGAACGCGTTGACGACGGACCACGTCCAGGACAGCAACATCAACTGAAGACCAACACGTCAATAAAATAAAGGAACTGGTGCTTGTGTATCGCCGATTAATAGTCAGAGATTTTACTGGCATCGTTGCAATAACGAAAGGATGAGTGAAAACCATTTTGAAAGATAATTTGAGCCAAAGAAAAGTGAGAACACGATTGATTCCAACCGATACAGACAGCCAATCGTGGGTTGTCAAAAAAGTCTTGCGGTATTTTTATTGAATTTTTTTTTTTTATTATTGAAATTGAAATGAATTTTGATGACTCATGCGCAGCTCTTGACCGATTATACGGCTGTTACTATACCGGTCTTTTTCGACCAATTCAGCGATTTTATCGCAATTTTCGACGACAGGCCTTCCGGAGCGTAGCACATCTTCGACCACCTCTACACCAGAACGAAAACGTTAAAACCATTGTTGTGAGGTGGAAATGGAAACTGTATCGGGTCCATAAACTGCACAAATTTTATTGGCGGCTTGAGATGCATTTTTGCCTTTATCGTAGTAGTACTGTAAAATATGCCGTATTTTCTCTTTATTTTGCTGCAGGTTTGCGACGCTATAACTCACGAACGACTTAAACGAAACAATCAAACACGTGTTAGCGCGTGAAAGGAGCTTTCCAAAAAGGTATAGCATGACCCGATGCGACGAATAAAACTAGAACTACGCGCTACCAACTAGCGAAAATCCCGAAGACTTTTTTGACAACCTATTATATGGTATATAGATTTATATTTGGTACTACTTAGTTAACCTGAACATATCCTAGACAAACCTTTCTGCTTAGAGAATTCACTTACAAATTTTACTCCAGCATCTAGTTGTAATAATACATATTTTTAAAGTAAATATGAGATCGTCAATTCACTTTCGAACCATGGCGATGGCAACTGTTGTATGCGGAAATGCTGAAAATATTTATAAATATTGCGGATTGCGTTAAAAGGAAGAAATAGTAGAAAGGAAACGCAGAATAGACAAACAAAAAGAAAAAAAAGCAAGAAAACATGCGAAAAATGATCAAAGTAAATACATTTGATTAAAATTCTTTTTCCTTCTTAGGGAATGTTCGATGTAAAAGAAGCATCTGCAATAAAGCAAAAAAAAAAATTTTAAATTGTCAAACATGTCCTCATAAATGGAATATTGTAGGCTGAACAAATAGGTTACACGCCCACTTGTTGAATTTGGCTTCGCGTGCATGAAGAGGTCTACACGCTTCCCACGTGACTGCAAAGTTTCCACAGAGAGTGCTGTGGCAAGCGGTTACTGCTGCTTTATATGACATTAATTGACTTGGTAGGGCGTGTTGTTTTCGACGCCAATACAAAATTTTGTAAATATTTATTTAGACATATTAAACCGGATCCGAGTGGAGGGTTGACAATGGCTTGGGCTAGAAGGGTTGTTAAACCGGTAGATGGCTGAAGGCATTCCGTTTTGTTTGTTTACCTGAATTTTTGACAGAGTTTTTACTTGTTTACTTGTCTTCGACACTGTTTGGTGGCGGAACAGGCGCTTAGCAAAGTCATAAGAAAAAGCAATTTGTAAATATTTGAAATGTCTATAGGAAATTTAATATTTTTAAGTGCTACTAGGTGGATTCTGGTAATATTTACTAATTTGATAGTTTCTATTAAAAGGCGTAGACACCATGGTAAATGATAAACAAATCATACTAATTTTCGGCTGAGCGCATAGAGTGGCGAATTGTATAATGCAGCGGTGAAGATAAAAATTTAATATGTTTGAGTGATGAGTTTATATTTGAATATACACACAAACATGCATGAACATATCAACCAATGTGTGAGTAAACTCACACTCTAAGGCACGCATGCAAAAATAATTTATGCAAATACAATTTAGCACTACAAAGAGAGGTTGCAAATAGAATTGTGGTTGGGAATCGTCACGCAACTACACGAGACTTAGTTTAAGCTTCGAAAAATTTACAAATGCCGTGCAAATATAATAAGTTTAGCGAAATGCAATTATATTTAAATTGGTTGCTATTACTGCCCCGCACAACCTGGTACTCATATAGGGAATGCCTCATCTTGAAGCAATTGTAGACAGTTCTGCAATTTTGCTCATTGGGTTCTAAATTTGCTAACACGGCACTCGGCTAAGTATATTACAAACAAGAACACGCCTACAATACAAGATATGTGTATATACGTAGGTTGCTATATATATTTCTGGACTAGGCAACACTAAGTGTTGCCAGGTGCAATCTGACATTTCCATTGGAAAGTTTGACATTTTTTAGCATAACATCACTCAGAACGTTTTGTCATTTAATCGTGAGTTGTTTTATTTACAGGGAATTAAAAAATTCATCTCGGCCAAAAAATGGAATTAACTCGTCAACCTTTTCGTGCGATCATTTTTCACAACTTTCGACGTGGATTATCACGACAAGAGTGCATCAATGAACTAAGATCTTTGTGTGGCTATGAAGCACCATTCTATAGCACTATGTACTGGTACACCGAATTCAATCGTGGCCGACGCTCGCTCAAAGACGAATTCCGTGAAGGTCGTCCAAAAACAGCCGTTGTGCCAGAAAACATCGATGCCGTACGTGAACTGATAATGCAAGACCGTCATGTAACATACCTTCAGATAGAGGCATGCCTATGCATTTCTCCCACCAGCATACATTCAATGTTGCATGAACACCTGGCCGTAAAAAAGGTTTGTTCTCGTTGGATCCCGCACAATTTGACAATCACTCAAAAAAAGGCTCGTGTGGATTGGTGTAAAGAAATGCTGAAAAAATACGATCGCAATGCTTCAAAAGACGTTTATAAGATCGTCACAGGTGACGAATCATGGATCTATGCGTATGAGCCCGAAACAAAACAGCAATCGACCGTGTGGGTCTTCCAAGACGAGCCAAATCCAACGAAAAAAAAAATCATTTTCGTTGATAAATATGCCTATTTTCATTATTAGGCCAGAAATATATATAGCAGCCCTCGTAGTTGCTAAATAAGGAATGGAGCATTTGGAATAGCAAATTATTGGCATACAAGCGGATATTAGGATGACCCAAAAAGTTCATACCGTGAATCCGTGATCCAAATTAACAGTAAGCAATTTTGAGAATTATAATTAAATTATGTTTTTATCTCAATAATTTACTTTGATTTTTTTCATGCATTTTTTGACTGCATATTAGGGTGGTTAATTTTGTTTCTAGAAAAATCGCGTATGCGGAAAATGATCTACGGTTTATTCTGAACAACTTTGTCTGAGAGGCAATGGGTCTCAAATTTTTTTCGAGTTTTGAGATGAAGTTTATCCTTTAGTGAGGTTTAATGAATTTCAGACATCAGCTTTTTGGTTCCCTGTAAATCAGTCCTACCTTTTTGACTCAAATGTGTAAATTCAATAGATCTGTGTTGTCTGGCAAGAAAACCAGCGTGCCACATAAATACATACATTTATACATACTGTATATATGAAAAAGTACACAATAATAACCTATATATGAGTGTAATAAATGACAATGATTTGATGTTTTGACAATAATCAAATTTTTGGACTTTGAAAAAAAGTATTTCGAAAAGTAGATTTTCGTGCGAAATTTAAATTAAAAAGTCTTACTGTTTCTTGCTCACACTGAGCTTACATATTTAATAAATGTGCATAATAAACGGCGCTAATCAATTATTCTATGAAAAAATAAATTTATGTTCCTCCTATGATAAATTGCAGCCATTTGAAATGTTTAAAATTAAACCTTTCCTAAGCCTTATCTAAACAACAAAAACTTACAAATATATTAAAATGAATCGCTGGCCCACTTACAGTTATCATTTGCCCCATCAATTTATGACCACAAACCTAACCCGAATGGCAACCTCCTGTACCTCTTTGTGAAAATGTGTTGTTGTTTTGTTTACCATCTAACGGTTAAAACTTTTCGCATTTGTGCAGATAGCTCACAATGGATTATTGACAAAGTTTTCGAGAATTTTCAACATGAAATATGCACATATATATTTTTTCTATATATATACAGTAAATACAGAAATATATTTTATGATAAAAAACTTTACATGAGGAAGGATGTGGTGAGAGCTTCTGCACAATCATAAATGAGAAACGAAATGAAATAAGTAGCGAGCGCAAGCTTTTTAGCGATGAGCTGAAAGCGGATGGAGAAACTATAAATTGTTATTAAATTGCCTGTGAAAATCTTGATAAAGCAGTGCTTTTAGAAAATATATGCAGATGGATGTATATTTCAATAATGTATTTTTGTCAAAGCTGAGGCATTTTCAAGCAATATTTTTTATTTTAAACTCAATGTGCGACATTTTTTTTTAGTATATTTAAGCGTACGTTGCCCCATAACATTACTTTTGTTTAATAAATTGTGAATCAGAGAGCAAAGCAAAGGTTTATAAACCACGATGCAGAGTTTACTTTACATTCTTCTTAGAATTATATGTACTATACTTAGCTCAGTCGCAGCCAATTGAGATTTTGTTTTTGTAGCGATTATATAGACCCATTTGGGCACTTAGGCCCAAGAAATGAGCACTTTCGACGGACTACAATATACAGGACTCTTTAATCGCTGAGCTTCTCAGCGCATGCCGGAAGCGACTAGATGTAGAGAAAAAAATTCCAAAAGCAAGAAATTATAAAAATAATTGAAAGAACACAGGTATTTTATATTAAAATTTAGTTTAGGTTAGGTTAGGTTGGATGGCTGATCAAGAGATCGCACATGGACTAATAGAAGTAGTCCTTTGTGAAGCCATTGAAAAACGAACTCCCGTGTTCGGACTTAGATATCGGCAAACCGTTTAGTATCCAATACAAAATTGCAGAGGCGCTTAATTTCTATGCCGGCCAGGTCGGCGGGTATTCTGAAGCTATGTGCCCCCAAGTGTTTAAGTCTTGACCTCCCAAAAGCAGGGCAGTCAAGAAGGAAGTGCTGGCTAGTTTCTACTGCATCTTCTTCCAAGCAGCTTCTGCATGCGATGTCCGGTAAGATTTCCAGTCTTACAGCATGTATGCCAATAGGGCAGTGGCCCGTCAGGAGCCAGGAGCAACCTCAGCCTGGAAAACGCTGCCATAATCGGGAAGTCTGAAGCTGGATTTTATGGAGAGCTCCCGACAGTAGACCCCTCCACCGACCTTCCCCCCAAGCTTCGACCCATCCGTAAAGAAACTTACTGCCCCTCTCCTCCAGCGACTTCTTCCCTACCAAACCTCCATCGTCGGTATATGTGCAGAGAAAGAGCCACCGAAGTTCGATAAGGCGACTCCATGATCCAGATGATCCGGTATGAAGTCAAAGCTCGTGAGGATATCCGAGTGTTCAGATGCTCGCCCCTTTAGGAGCCCAGACTCCCTGAGCCTAATAGCCACCTTTGCGGTTTGCTGACTTCAAATGTTATTAAGACACTAATTTTCATTCCTAAACAATTTCTGTAACTTAATTTCTAAAAATAGTATTGAAAGACAGCAGGAATAATCACTTGAAAGAACAGCACCTAATATATTAACGGAAAAGTGTTGGGTAATAGAGCAAACAGCAGGAGAATGCATAAATTATGAATAAAAAAGCATGGAGTATTAGATTAGAAATTTATAAAATTGAGTGTTTAAATGAGTTCAGCCTGCCCCCACTCTACCTGGGAAATACTCTCGCGTCCTAACAAAACATCATAGAATTCACAACATGATCACCAGTCGTTTTGTGAGGCTCAAAAAGTGAATTCTTCAATTTTTACTATATCTTGAATTCATTGAACAAAAAAGTGCTCATACTACATTGGTTATTCGCGAACATAGCGCCACATTTTCAACTAATACCGTGCCGCAACCACCGCATTCGCCTGAATTACCTTCGTGTAACTTCTGGCTATTCAGCAAATTCACGTGACCACTTTGAGGACATCGCTTTGACTCCATTGAGAATATAAAAGAAGAAGGCTCTGATGGCCATCACGACGGAGGATTTTTCCAAGCGCGTTGATGGCTGGAATATTCGTTGGCGTAAGTGTACTGCAGCGGGAGGGGATTACATTGACGGAGGTGAAATGGACAAAAATCACCTTTCAATTTGATCGCAGTAGTATACATGACAAAATGTGCTAACCTTATCAAAGTGCTTATTTTATTACCTTTTTGAAATATTTTACAAATATTATGTGTGTATTCAGCTGAAACAATTTCCTTAAGTTTTTGACCGACAAAAGCCAGAACTCTATCAGCAACAACAAAGAAATTTATTTCGCTTAGAATGCCTTGACCTAATAAATGACAAATGTACAAGAGATGTCAACATTTACCTTGACATTGGTGTCCAATTTCAACAGAGTCGAACACACCTAAAATGTACATGATTATATTATATCTGCTATCGTATCGTATGCGGCATAGCACTATTTTTGTTTATAACGCTAGAGACAAACACTGAAGTATATACTCGTATGTGTGTATATTCCCATAAATTTATGTTTGAATGTACCACGGTGTGCCTTTCAAATGAGCGAATGTCTGGTAAAGTGACAGTTGCAACACCAAAGTTTTGTGACACCAAAAGCAAACAAAACATCTCACTTCTCCAAAAATCAAATTGAATTTGTCTTACTGATGCCATTTTCTTTTATAACTGTGTTTCTAACGGTCATTTTATTTTAAGCATTTCTCCATGCTACGGTTCTTGCTGTTTCGTCTCAGCGTATATCCTCCTATTCATGTTCCTTCCAGTTTTTTTTCAACATGAGTGCTTATTTATGTTGTCACAATAAGCTATTTTTTATGAATTTTGTTCGCTTTGTTTACTGTTTGGTAAGCCAATTTGTCACCACTCTGTATAGCATAAAATTTTCTTGTTGCAAAAATTGTTGTGTCAGCTTTTTATTTGCTATTTAAAATATACTCTTATAAGAAATTTCCATTTTTCATCAATATTTTTTTCCAGTCCTCGAAACACTTTCCATAAGCACTTTTTCGGATAGCGAATTTTATTTTATCAATCCGATCGATAAATAAAATATATAAATGTTCTCCAAATTCAAGAATGATCCAGAGATGAATGTGAATTTATATGAAGAAATGGCACCTCCATTGATCTCCCACAGTGGTAAGTTTAAATATTGTTAAAATTTTCTTTCTATCTCAAAGAATATATAAAATGTCTAAAAAGTATTGCCAGTCTTTGCTGGGGAGAGTGAGGATTTCGGTTCAAGCGATCAAGCAAGAAGCAATGCTAAAATTATAGACTCTTTCTTTTTTGCCCTATCAAGCTTATTTATAAAGTTTATATTTCTCTAATTTTTAAAAATCCTTCGAACAGGCAATCAGAGGAGTCAACACCATCATACCGCTTGTGTCTTGCATAAATGAATATAAATGATTATATACATACGAGTATAATAGTTCCCTCAACAACACAAACATCAGCACCATACGGTGAATCGCAAAGGCCACCGAAGCTCAATTTGGCTAAAGAGATAAGAGCGACCGCAAAGTGGCCACGATATCGGTGAATGTAATTGCATAATACACATACATACTCAAAATGATATCGAATTACAATTAACTGCACAGAAAAAGGGAGAGTGTCTCAAAATCTAATTAATTCAATACATTTAGTGCCTGCTGGCTACTTCATGACACGCCCACTTGGTACCAGTGCCAGTAGTTACTGCTGTTGTGACATACATAAGTACCGTAAGCTTTATCCACACAGGTGACAGTTACTTTAGGAAACATAATCTCCTGCAGACAAATTTTGCGTTTAGTCACTATTCTTGTTGTTATTTTTATTGCGCTCACTTTAGGAAATTGCTAAAATATCTTAATTGCAAATTTGCGTAAAAATGCTTAACTTAGTGAAAGAAAATAGGGTGCGTATTCAGCATTCATAAAGCAGATATTCCTGCGAATTCGACCAAGCTGTCACCGTTGAGTAGCTTCCTCATCTTTTCATCTAAAATATTACATAATACTAGTGGTAGTTAGAATTCACTTTGCTTGTTAAAATTTCCAGCGAGTACATGCCAACTTCGCAGTACTTGCGGTGCTCTCAGTGTTGGCTTAGACAATTTATAATTTATTGCAAACTCGCTTAGTGTCACTGTCATGTAGTGGCACATGGCTTTCTTTTTCTATATTTTATACATTCTTTGCTAACCGAGTATATTAGTAATTCGAATGAAGCGCAGAGGCAAAAGCTATTCGAATGGAATAAAAACAAGAAAACATAGAGAATCCATTGAAATTGTACAAGGGACACGCTTCAAGCAAATTTGTTTTGTGTTGTCTTTAAAAAAGTAGGGAATCTGAAATGGATTACTCTTTATATGCGAGCTGTAATATCTAATACAAATACAATTGAACTTCCCTACTTCACTTCACTAGCTTAAGACACGGTGCAATGGCTTAGTGATACAGCATTTTCTTTTTCTCCAATTGCTGGTATAATGCTAAATACTAGTCTTTGTTGGTGGTCCTTACTTTTTCAAGGTAGTCAATAAAATTATTACGATTGAACATCTCCAAACATTGCATCGAATCATCTGCTCGTCGTTGTTTTTGGTAAAAAGTGAGATCGCGCGCCAACCACTACACAAATATTCGTAAATGATCAGCTAGTATTTTAAGAGTGTCTGCCATCTCGAACAACTTTATATTCAAAAATTTGTCGCTAATAACCTTTTTTGGACGTCTACTGCGTTCACCGTCAACAGTGCTCGTTTCACCACGTCCAATGTCATGTCCGATGGTTTATTTCCCTGAGGCAGTGTCCGGAAACTCGTTAACAAGCCAAGTTTTTGCTTCAAGTGTATTTTTCCTCTAATCAGCAAGAATATATAACGATAATACCAATTTAGCTATATTTTGTTAGTACCACCAAAAGACAGTGCGTAACGCGGACAGTTTAAATTGTCGGACGACATGTCGAATGAATAACTTTCGACCGAGCAATTCTAGTAGAAGTTCTTTGCTTGTTCTTCTTCTAACACACCCATTAAACTGAAGGCAAACAAATACATACATGGCCAGCCATCGATAGTCGTATGACACGGCGCTGTCTGGATAGATGGCGAAGCAGAAAGCAATTTGAAAGTTGACTTTAACTAGGAAGAGCGCTATGCGGTAGCCGGTAACAAGCAGCTTCGGCAGCAGCAAAAACATAAACAAACAATTTTATGCAGTAAATTATATTTCTTTTCATTGTTATGGCAATTATTGCCTTCTGGTGAATCTGCTCCATCAAAAGCGCGCACTTACGTGTGGTACAGAACAATCAAGGAGGTTCGGGAGACCTTCAACGAGTGTGACCAAAAATTGTTTAAATCGAATAAAAACTGTTCAAGCCCTAGGTACCGAATATTTATACCGCGGTAACTGTAGTTGATTGAAAATATCGGTCAATGTGTTATATATATGTTATAATAAGGGATAATCCTTCTTTTATAATGGTATGTTTGTTTGTATAAAATGGGTTGAATCGGACCTATACTTCCCATAGTCCCCATGTACTTAATACAACTTTTTACCGAATACATTGGCCGAAATATATAGTAAAAATAAGAGAGCGTATTTTACTTATAACAGCGTTATTTCGTGCCTAAAATAGATAAATTTGAGCGAAAACTTGGCCCAGCCCCTATATAACTAATATCAAGATTTTCAAACATCCGCCTGAATTTACCCAATAGGATTAGTTTTACACTTTAAAGTATTTCTCTGGCGTTGCTTATCCCAAGCTGCAAGAGTATAAAATGTTCGGTTGCACCCGAACTTATCTCTTCCGTAATGGTTAATAATTAATTACGTCGAGATTTCAAAGTAGTGTTCACTTCCCTCTTGAAACTACAAGTTATGCCCCTCAAATTTCTCTGAAATAAGGGGCTACTCAACACCAATAAGTTTTCTCAGACACAATGATAAAGCAATAAATGAACACACAAAGTCACACGGTCACAAAGTTTAATTGTTGACAAGACTGCTAAAACTGTTGTCAACCTGTCTTTCATCAATCAATCGAATGTCATATCACGCGATTTAATTTTTCACCTAGCCCTTGGTATTTACATCGAATTAAGCTCAAAAATCACCACTGCTGTTTGAATGGGTGAGGAACTGAAGGATGAATTTCTCTAAATAGTTCGTTATGACGAGGTGTCTCACCCGCTAATAAGGCAGTTGGGCAATTGATGTGTTGAAAATAAACAACGAGTTGGGGTCTGAACTGCCAATCGTGACCTCAGATACCATAAAAAGATTTACGCAGCAAAACTACCAAAATGTGGATGGGGAGAAAACGCGTTAGAAAAATTGCCAATTTCAATTATTATATTATTCAGCACATCGGTTTGCACAGTTCGTCTGTTGACTTGTGCAGTTTCTTGATTTTTTGCAATTTCGGTTTTCATAGCTAAGCAGATTTTACGTGAGTTTTGAGTTTTTTTATTAGGTGATTAATTTTCAGCTTCTTTTTTACGATTTGTGCTTTTATTTGTTTGTTTATAGTAGCCAATACAACTGTCTAGGATTATTAGAAAATTTCAGTTGCATGATTTCATAAAATAAATATTCACACGCTTTAGTACTGAATATGCCAAAACAATAAATTTAATAAATAATATGAGTAAACAACGTGATCCCATACTTTTTGTTTGTATATAACGGGTGATTTTTTTGAGGTTAGGATTTTCATGCATTAGTATTTGACAGATCACGTGGGATTTCAGACATGGTGTCAAAGAGAAAGATGCTCAGTATGCTTTGACATTTCATCATGAATAGACTTACTAACGAGCAACGCTTGCAAATCATTGAATTTTATTACCAAAATCAGTGTTCGGTTCGAAATGTGTTTCGCGCGCGTGTTTTGTTCAGCGATGAGGCTCATTTCTGGTTGAATGGCTACGTAAATAAGCAAAATTGCCGCATTTGGGGTGAAGAGCAACCAGAAGCCGTTCAAGAACTGCCCATGCATCCCGAAAAATGCACTGTTTGGTGTGGTTTGTACGCTGGTGGAATCATTGGACCGTATTTTTTCAAAGATGCTGTTGGACGCAACGTTACGGTGAATGGCGATCGCTATCGTTCGATGCTAACAAACTTTGCCAAAAATGGAAGAACTGAACTTGGTTGACATGTGGTTTCAACAAGATGGCGCTACATGCCACACAGCTCGCGATTCTATGGCCATTTTGAGGGAAAACTTCGGACAACAATTCATCTCAAGAAATGGACCCGTAAGTTGGCCACCAAGATCATGCGATTTAACGCCTTTAGACTATTTTTTGTGGGGCTACGTCAAGTCTAAAGTCTACAGAAATAAGCCAGCAACTATTCCAGCTTTGGAAGACAACATTTCCGAAGAAATTCGGGCTATTCCGGCCGAAATGCTCGAAAAAGTTGCCCAAAATTGGACTTTCCGAATGGACCACCTAAGACGCAGCCGCGGTCAACATTTAAATGAAATTATCTTCAAAAAGTAAATGTCATGAACCAATCTAACGTTTCAAATAAAGAACCGATGAGATTTTGCAAATTTTATGCGTTTTTTTTTTAAAAAAAGTTATCAAGCTCTTAAAAAATCACCCTATATAAATACCTGAAAGAGTTACAGATTACCACCACACGATTACGATGACATTCCTTTTCATTTATATGAAATTGGATTGTGGCATGAATGCATAAGTGATTCCCAGTCACCAGCTCAATAGTTGTCTTGGCGAATCAATGCCAAAAAGTTCATTGAACTGCGGCTGGAAATATGAAACACATCTAACTTATATAAACGTATGTACTCACCTATGTAAATGAAAGGCTTGCAGGGTTTGATAGACGAAAATGACTTTTTACTCACTCTCTTAAGCCAACTGTTGCTCTAGCACGAATTCGCCCCTTTACCAAACGTAAATGTTTATCAACTAAGGCCACAAGCGAGCAACGCATACTACCATCAAATTGGAAAGTTATGCGCCTGTTACTAATAACTTGACACCGGTTCAAGGCGTAAAATGCGCAGCGCGAAGCATTGATAAAGAGACGAGTTGTTATAAATAACGTTCAAGCGAAATGTAGCCAGTAGTTACAATGTACGCAGTAGTTACAGTAACAATAGTTAACTTGAGAATATTGATGGCCTACGGCTTGCAACAAAAATTCATGGAAACTATTTATTGAGTTATTCTGATTTTTTGCACGCCAACGCATTTGTTCACTTCAATCGTTTGCCAAGCGAAATGAAAAAGTATGAAATAAGGTTGGCGGATAAATAGCAGCCATACCGATGAGATGGTAGGAAGGTAAGAGTAAGTTGGTAGGGAGGAAGGAGGAAAAACAACATAGTATTAATGATGGTGTTAACGACAACCACGTTTCCCTTTTACCTATTTTTACTCGTTTAGCTTATTACCTCTATTTTGCAATTGTTATTTCGTAGGCATTTGTGGAGGACGACAAATTCTCGTTCGATTCCCTCAAAGACAATTTTCAGATCCAATTTTAAGATAGTTACTGTTCAAATTATTTTTGTATTCTGCGAAACACTTTATCAGTGAACTAAAGAAATTATCTTCCAATATTGGCTCAACACCAGGTTTAACTCAAGCCGGTATTTAAAAAAAAAATAAGGAAAAAAAAGATGAATGCATGAAGAGCGCTAGTATGTCATAATAACTATAATTTAATACTTGTATATGTGTACATAATTTTGAGAATATTAAATACTTTATTTGCAATAATCTTCATTTATAATAAAAATACATATGATTTTATCCGATCTCTGCTGGTCAGCAACTCAGTCTGACCCTTATTCAATTAAATTTATCTTCAGGCACAAACTCACCCATTTGCATCATTCATCACTGCCAGACACAATTTTCTAATTTGCCCAGCCCTTTGGGGTCGATGTATCATGTGGAACACAAAACTCCTAAGAGGCTGCAGGTGCTTGAAGAGAGAGAGTGTTCTTTTCGACATCATAGCAAATTATACAAATATTTGTTTAGTCATATTAAACCGGTATCGAGTAGAGGGTTGGCAAAGCAATGGCCCGGGCTGGAGTCATTTGTAATATTTCGGTTGTCTGAAGGTATTTCACTCAATTTGTTTGACCGAATTTGTTTAGTACCTAATTTTCACGTTGCTTAATGACGCAACATGTGCGTGACAAGATGGCATGAACGAAGCAAATTGAAAATTTATGAAAAATATAGTTTAAAAATTAAAAAAAAATTAAAATTAAAAATATATATTTTAAACATGAAACATATTTAACCCTACGTGAATTTTACTCGCACTCATACTGGATTTCAAGTTTTTATAAAATTTCATCCTCAAAACCATTTACATATGAAATTTATTCACTCACTTGATTACACACTATATCAAAAGCGGACAACAAATCGGGCTTCCCTAAATGGTTGAAGTAAGTGCCAAAGACCAGCACTACATATCATTACACATACATATACATGATGAAAGATTCCTCTTAAAACCCACAAAAATTCATCAAATTTGCTCATGTCTGTAGGAATGTTTTACATATTATAATTTTTTTTTCCCAGTAACCCAAAGTTATGAACGAGTCATAAACAGCAGTGACCTCATTTTTCTATGCTCTGAGTGCTTTATGAAGTAAAAATGTAGATATGTGTTTGTGTTTAAAAGTGCTGATAAAATGTATGCACATTCTCAAGGGCTCTCGAGAGTTCACTTAAATTCAATGACACATATGTATGTGTTTACTCACAGCTAAGTCTAGTATAATCTGCTTAAGCATAGATTGCTATAATATTTTCTCTAAATATATTTTATAGCTGCTGCAAAGTTTGCGTTATTTTTTTATTATGGGCGCGCATATAAAATACATGGATTCATAAGCATATCTATTATGCCAAATATATTAATAAATATACTTTATATATACAATATTTATTCAAGTGCTGCATGACCTTTTTGCTTATGGCAATTTTACGTTGAAGAAAAATATTTCAATTTGATTGAGCGCTTGGCGACAAGCGCATAAATTTACATCGAGGGATTAACATTTGCGGTATATAAACGTATTTATTTGGTTAAAATATATATTTATTTATGAACGCTTCATATAATGAATACTTGTATTTAAGTATGTATGCCGTGGAATCCCACTTTTGTGACATATAATATTTTCTATGAGTGCCTTTGGTTGCCTTTTGTTTAGCTGACAATATCACGAGACAAATTAGTAACTTGTAGTTTAAAATGTGTTTTAAAATACTTTAAAAACACATCCATACGCGCACACACATTTATTCAGACCAACATACACTTCGCCTTTCTCCCTCAGTTTCGTTTTACTTTTAAATATCCCCTATCTGCCAAACATCTACAACCGTTACAAATCCCACTGAAAATTAACTTTATCTTCTACATAAACATACGTGGATTTGCAATTTTTTCCAAATGTGTGCAGACACTTACGGGAATGGCCAGTGGAGGCGATTAAGTGCTTAATATACAGACGTTCGGATTATCCTTTTTCCCTGTTACACACAACTTCAAAGTGGAAAATCATATTCGAGTAAGTAGAAGTGTATCTGTATTATTAGATTTACTAAAATCTTCAATATGATTTTGTTATTGAGAACGGAGTGCACTGTAAATAAGAAAATCGAAAAGCGAATATGTGAGGTGTAAGGCTCTATGTTGAGCTTATGTACAATATTTTTTAGCGAAATTAAATTCACATGAGCAAAAACTACTCAATCCGATGGATTTAGTTTTCCTATTTTCGCTTCTGTTTCTGGTTTCACTTTTGCTTCAACTATGAATGCTGTAATCATTCGTTGCTAGTTTAATGAAACAATTTTTAATTTCTGGTTGTGAAAATATGAAAATAGCAAACAACTTCAACATTAATACTTCAATAATACTTCAAAGTGATATCTTATTTAGTTTTCGAAATTGAAAAAGCTTTTGACATCATCAACCATTGATCACCTGATATGGCACCGTGCGACTTTTTCCTTTTTCGGAAAAATGCATTTGCCCACGAAAGGAAAGCGTTATGCAGACGTAGAGGCCATTCAAAAGGCTTGCACCGGCATACCGGCCAACGAGCTAAAACACTCGTTCGACATGCTTTTGATCCGTGCAAAAAGCTGTATTGAAGCAGAAAGAGACTATTTATTTTGAATAAAATAAATTGATTTTGCCGATAAAACCATTTGTTCTGTTTTTTTTTTAAAGTCCTGTTATCTTTGGAACACACTTTGTATATATATCTGGCTGCCTTTGGAAAGAGAAGCTTACCATCTTTCTATTCCTGGTCATAGATCTATTTATTTGAAAAGTTTTGTAATATTTCCAGTTTCATTTGAAAATAGGTGCAAATATGCAAAATAGGCTGAGCGACTGGAGAAAATGTACACTTTCCAAAAGTAGTATTCACACAAGCATACAAATATATTTATAACTATGCCGCATTTTTTATGTTTTCACTTGGCAAGTGGGCCATTTATCAAGTTCTATGGATATTTATGTCCATACTTAAATAAAGAAATAGATTTTTTTTATCATAAAGGAGTTAAAGATTCAGAAGAAGTTTATATTCGAATTTAAGAATTAGGCAGATTTGAATTGATTTTATTTTGTACTCTCGTTGTTATTCAATCTAATGTGAAATAAAAAAAATATGTATAATAAACTGAGGTAATCAATTGTCTTATGAAAAATTGAATTAAGCCATCCAAATGATAAATGCCTCACATTTAAAAATTGTTAAAATGAATCAAGCTAAATCGAAAACTTAAAACCTACAAATTAATAGCTCCTCCACATACAGTTAGCATTTACTTCAGCAATTTATTACCACAAACAGTGATATGACGTTCCTGGGTTCTATGTTGATAATCTCTTATTGTTTTGCCCAACAATCTAACAGTACAAACTATAAGCTTTTATTGACAAAGTTTGATATAAATATCAGCTTGAAGTGAAAAAGATACACAAACTTATATTTTCAATGCATACATTGTAACCTCCGAGTGAGGACCTCGAGAACAATTGGAAATTGTTCAAGCTTTTGGTAATTTTGGTCAAACGTATTAACAACAATAGACAACCACAATGGCCGCCAAAAATACCTACCAGACCCGAAAACTGTTATTTATGAGCGTGCGGTACATAGTGTGAGCCTGTCTGCGTAACTGAAATTTCTTAAATCATGTAGCCTTCTAACGGTAATTATATACCATAAGTAACTACAGTTGTAGAGATGCCCAGTGGGCGTACCATGAAATTGCCAAAAGGCACCAACTGCTTCGAATTAATTAGATTTTGCGACACTATCGCTTTGTTTGCGCATTCTGGAACTCGATATCACTTTGTGTATGTATGCGTATCACTCAATTACACACATGTGTAAATTAATGCCGCGTAACCAAATTGCGGTTGCCCTATTTCTTTCGACAAAGTCAGCTAAAAATCAAATATCGGTGGCTTTTGGCGGATGTTGAAGTCTAGAGCCTGTAAATGGTAAAAATGAGTGGATGCAATTGGGAGATATTCACTTGTGCAAGACACAGACTAGCTTGTGTAACAGCTATTCATGCATTTGAAGGCTACATATGTTTGTGTATAAATGTAGGTGCAATTTTATCAGAAACTTTGTCTAATTACATTATTCACACCAATTACAGTTCATAAATATGTCTGTATTACAACTAGAAATATGATCACAGATAATGCCTCACTCAAATATAAGCTGCACCTATTTACACACTACGCATGATTAATATAATCCAATGTGTAACTTTAACCATTATCATTATTCTCTCACTTACACCCAAACTTTATCTTAGTTATTTACTTATTTTGGTGGTCAAAATTAATTACTTTCTCATGTACACATGTATAAATACATATGTTTGTGAAGGCAAAAACCACAAGTTGAATGAAACGAGAAGCAGAAAATAAAGAATTAACAGCTTAGGGGAAATGTATTACTACTCAAGAAGATTATTTCCTATATAGCCAGCATAATATCATGCATAATATAAATTAGCTGATACTCGTATATACATATAAAGCGAAGCGAAGTAAAGCGCAACAGCGACTTCCTGAACACACGCATCCGCAGCCGAGGAAAACGAGCTTAAAATCAGTTTGAAGCAAGAAATACCTACCATAAACATAACAAGTCGATCTCTAAGTCATATTAGTCAAAAGAAGAAGATTGTTCCTATTCAATCAAATTTATTAATTTATTCTCATACGTACATAAAAATAGTTTCGTTAATCGAAAAAAATAATTTTATTTTTAGAACTGCACTATTTATATACTCGAACCCATGTATTATATTTATGTTATATTTCAAGTTAATTTATTCAATCATTTCAGTGAATGTGCGTTCGGTTTATGAATGTATATATGCATTCAGCTATGCATACAAATTTATCAATAGTCCTTTAAAAAATTGTATATTCAAAATTGTACACACCAAATTCAAAATAGCATTATGTCCTTTGATTTGACCCGATGATGAATTAGTAAACAGTATACAACAATTTTCAAAGGCTTTAAAGATCGTCCAACTAAAGTTTTGTAAATACATTAGTTTTTGTGTTAAAAATCGCATGCGAGAAATTTGTTACATGACATAACGGACGATAAAATTGAAATATTTGGCAAATTAAATGAAATAAACAAAGATCAATTAGTAGAATGCTAGCGGTCACATTAAGAATTGAGCCATTAAATCCAACCAAATTCGTCAAAATATGCACAAATGTAAGAGAAGATAGACAAAGCGTAGCCGTCCACTTGCTAGCTTGGATGAAAACAAATACTATGCTTCTGATACTGGCACGTGGGAATATAATCACCGTTGTGTGGAGTGAAGTTTAAGAAATTAATAAATATCCTCTGGATTTGTGTTTAATGTGCAACAAGTAAAGCACTTAAAATTACATAAAAACTTAATGAGAATAAATTGCTGCCGAAAATTTGGTAATATCAACAACTTGTGTGGCATTTAAACCCACAATAAAGCACACAACACAAATATATGCAGAGGCTATAAATCATTTTCCTGTCCTCTTGGCCAATGAGCTGCCTCAGGAGCAATGAAATTTAAATAGGTTATGAAAATGAAATAAATTGTTTACAATTCGCTTAATGAAAGTAAATGTTAATATCAATGCAAATATTGTCGGCCGGAACTTGTGCACCACAAGCTCGCAGCTCAGTAACACACACAATCTACAACAACTCGATTAATTGAATTGAAATGAATTTAATTCAATGGGTACGATAACCAGCTTCGCTTTGCTTAATCATTGTTTTTGTAAATACATACAAGCATACATAAATAGATTCTGGAAAAACATTTGGCGGTGCTGACGTAGAAAATTATATTTTAATTAATCGGTAATAATCCCAATACACAGTGGCACATTTATTTGGTAATGTTGAGATCACCATGAATTATTTATCCGAAGCTTTGGAATTGGCGAATAATGCGAATTAAGTGCGGTTGGCAACCAGAGTGGCACTGAGTAGCATTTAATCGTGGACAGTGATTGCTTGGTCAAAAATATGTACAATAAGAAGTAATAAAAAGCGAAGTTAAGCATTATGCTGAAAAAGTCGCTTCAATTTGTAATTATGTGAGATAAGAATGGCCAAGAGAGCTGGTCGGTTGCCAGTTGCATTTTGCTTATATTTTCTTATAAATTCTTATTACAATCTTTTTTCACTGTTTATCCTTTGTATCCTACATTTAAGCCATTTGGAGAGCAGATTTTCATTTAGAGACTGGATTTTTATTCAAAAAATTGCACGTATGTGAAGCATTGCTCTAATGCTTCAAAAGTGCAAGATTATTAAATCAGTATATAATTAGTACCTGAATAAAATTCTGGAAACAAAAAAATTCTGAAAAAAATCTTACCTTTATATTGGAATGAAAACGATTTTTTTTTATTATTTTCGTTAATTAATTTTTATTTTCTTATTTGTAAAATGAAATATATAAATAAATTGAAAATTAAAAAAAATATGTCTGTAATTAAAAACTCAACCATTTCTTCTACATCATATGTTTGCAAAATTTAATATGGAACTCTCACGAATTGCTTTTTCTATCAAATCAGCAACTTATCATTGACAACTGAAATAGCTTTTTCTTGGATGTTCACATTAGGATGGAATCGAGATACTATCTACCAATAATGGGTTACCAGCATGTCATAAAAAAAAAAGTTTTCTTCTAAGTAAAAGGAGAAATAGTACAGGTATGTTATCACAATTAATAAATCCTACTACAATAAATAGTCTGCATTAACATCGAAATTTAATTTTAAACGACCTCCCTTGGTCAACTAGTCAACCTGACCCCTATTCCACTATTTTAATTAAATAAACCTTCTTGCACACATTCTCTCAGTTATTCATCAACGCCAAGCACAGTTTTCTAATTTATTCAGCTCCTGCGGCAATAAAGCATTTGGGACACGAAGTCCCCAAAGAGAAATGTGCATAAATTATTTGCAGCCGTAACATGAGCCCATGACTTATGGAATTTTTGGTGCTTTTAATTACAGTGACCTGTAATTAATATTCACAGACACGAACACACATACAGGAAGATTGTCTTAATTTTGTTTTAAACGTGGCTGATTCGAACTAAATCGGTTTTAAACTGACACTCAACAATCTAATTTCTAATACATTAACATTATCTGCTACTACTAAGTTGACTTATTATTCGTACGAGTTTGAGACGCGGATAGCATCATTTGACATTTTTCACAGTCGACGCTTGTTGAGTGCAAGCTTTCGCAACTTTATCAGACTATTCATTGTATCGGACTTAGCCAGTTCGGACTCAAGCTTACCTATGTCACCAGTTCGTTATTGTACAGGCGGTCGCAGCAGTTGTGCCATTTACTTGACCTGCCCTTCCAAATGCTGCTGTTGATTGTAGTCGTCGTACCAGTTATTCGAGTTATATCTTGCATAGAGCGAGATGATGTCATTGCATAAATAGGTAACAGAGGTAGTCATCTAAAGCGTTGTTATTCACCGTACCATGTAGACTTTTGGTACCTTTCTATCATAGGAGGGCGCTATATTTGTAGCTTTGACTCTGAGACCAACCGGAGAGAATGAATTGACGTGTTAGAGTTACCTACGAGAGACAATGGAAATATTTTTGTTATTTAGAGAGGTATAAAGTAAAATGTTTCATTAATTCTTATATAAACACTTTTTCTAAATATGAGATCAGCCGCTTGACGACACTGGTAAGAATTATCGTGATTTACGAGTATTAGGTTAGGGAAATGAGTGGGATGAATAGAGTTGGAAAATGAAGTTTCCTACAGAATATTCAATTGCTGACACCGAACCGTTGCATACATTATTCAGTCATCGCGTGATAAAACAACAATATCAAAAATAACCAAGCACATTCTGTCCTAAATTTACTTGTCCGTCTGCCAAAGTTAAATTTTCATTTGTTGATTTCCATGTATCTGAAGTGGAATACTTTTTGGAGCATATACTATTGCTTTTCGATTGTTCAAATAGATGACGCGCCAACTTGTTGAATTTGGCTTCGCGTGCATAACGGCGCCTATATGCTGCTCAAGATGACTCGTACTAAAAAGAGAAAACGCCGACGTGTGGCTGCGACAAGTGGTTTCCCCTGCTGGCTTATGTGACAATAATTGACGTGTTGTTTTCGGCCTCAAAACAAAATTATGTAAATATTTGTTCAGCCATATTGAAGTGAAATTTATTGGATGGTTAGCACTGTGATGGTTTGGGCTAGAAGTTTCGATAGGAGTTCTAGGGGTAGATTTTAGGTATTACATTTTGTTAGTTGGGCAGAAATGTTGATATACAAATATATTTTTTACTACATTTTAATTACACAATTATTGGTCTCTAAATCTTTGTCCTGACAATGCTCTGAAACCCTTGAATCTGTTTTCATTGAGCGCGATATTGATTGGGAACTCAAAGTTGTCTGCCGTGCAAGAAAAAATACTGAAACCTTTGCGGCATATATTTCTCTAAAACCACAGCTGCTCGTATGTACTATATAATGTACGTATGTATCCCCATGCATAATATATCACACATTCTTTACTTGACAAACCATGTTTTTTCTACGGAAAAAACCAAAAACCAGTTTCGCTTTCGGTGTAATTTAATGCGTATGCTTTTTTGTTGTTTTGCGGTTTGTCAACTACGGTAAGCAGTCACCTGGAACAAAACGTATGTGTTGGCTTTGTCATAATCCTACATCGGTTTGTTTTCTTTTCACACATTTTCCAACATTCCAAACTCGTGTTTGTCGTAAATTTAGTAGAATGACAGCAAAAGCTAAAGTTAAAAGTTCACAAAACCCTTGAATTGTTTGTGTGGCAACTCACATATGTATAATATAAAAGAAATGCAGAGAATTGAACGGAAGTTGAGGTAAGTTAAATTGCTGTCGAAAATATATGGTATTGAATTTGCAAACTTTGCTCTTAGAAAATAAAAGTTAGCTTTTATAAACACACATGATGAAGAAGATTCTTGACAAAATGTAGTTGCATGTCCGTAAAACCTAAATATAGTCGTCTTTAAAGAAGAAATATTATATGTAGAAGTAATTTCTAATATACATACATATGTATGTATAAGCAATTTTTTTTAATGCTATGCACTGCAGCAACTCACAAACTCAAATATTCTATACATTTTAACTTTTTAATATCTTTTCTCTCATGCCATTTTTTCTTGTTGAAGATGCAATTCCTATTGTTCTCATATATTTCCTCTCATGACATCTTTTCATTAGTATATCTAATGCCAGTTTTCCCTGCTAGGGTTCAAGGCTTGGCTAATTCCTATTTCCTGTCTGCAGGGATTTTTAGTATGTAGCATTTTATAAAGTTCAGTTAAAAATAAAACAATTTCTTGCATTTCTTAAATAATAGCCCAAAGATTACCGTCCTCTCACCCACGCTCATACGGGGCGCCATCCGCATCCGTGCTGTATCAGCCTAGCCATGAAAGGCAAGAGAATTTTTACATAAATATTTTTTTCCGATAAATTAAGCCTCCATGATGAAAAATCCCCCAAATGGGTTTCTGTAATACTAGATTCCAGCAAGGAAAAAGGTACCAACCAGATTGATCATTTCGTTATAGACGTAAGACACAGAAGAAGAAGAAGCTGGAGAGCCGGCCATTCAACATAAAGAGTTCATACTTGGAAAAGATTTTTTAGAGGTGTTTATCAATCAATTTAGCAGAGTACCTAGCAAAAAACATAATTTTTTTTTGACCCACCCTAATATATGCACATGCATGTTTGCAAAAAAGTTTTAATTAAACTTTCCAAAATTTAAAATTAACACAATTTCTTTGGCACGCGTGATTATACAATACAAGGAAATTGGTATCTACATATATCTGTATACACAGAAATTACTGCTTAAAACTTTCCTTCCACGTTCTTTTAGCGAAAATTAATGATTTTTCTTGCTTTCTATCACTCTGCTATTCTTCTCCGTCTGCCTGATCGTCTACACATCTATCTGCGCTAGCGTGACATTCTAAGCCGTAGCACTTAAGGCTAATTGCAATTGTTTGCCAAAGCGCTCTGCTACTTGATGGAAATTCTTTCAGAACTTGGCTATTTCGTTTTATTACTTGGAATTCCCAAGCTTTAGATATTTTAGCCTTTTGCCAGCGCAAAAGAACGAGCATTACTTGAGGCATTCGATAATTTCATGGTGTTTTAAGCAAATTAATAAAGGTAAAAAAGTGAGGTATAAAAAAGTTCACATTACAATTTGCTGCCAAAATAAATGCGTTAATCGAAAGGAGTATCTTTAGTTGAAGTTATAAGCCAGCGCTTTTTTTAATTTTCAGTTTTAAACTTGCCTTTCGCGCTACTTTTCTCTTATTATTACTAATAATATCCCAATTTGTTATTTTGATGGAATACTTCGAGCCAAATGAGTTTTTTATAATAGAGTAGTAGTGATTTCAAACGGAAATGATAATGTTGTAATGCTCTAATATAGACATAGACATATGAGCATATTGTTATCACATTGATTGAAGATAATATAAAACTATAAATCATTTGCATGAGCAGAAACTAAACATTAAAGATAAAATACTACAGCAAATACGATAACAATTCAATGTGAAATAAAAGGCGTTCCCGAAGTCTATAAATCATGAAACACAATAAAAAAGTCGTCTGTGTCTTTATGGGAATATGAAAAGATAATTAACCGCCAGTAACTATCAACAGCTAATCGACAGCTTTAGTAATATAAATATATTTATATCACACATTTTTGTCTGATGAGATGACTACACATACTTATGTGAACGCTAAAATATTACGACTATGCACAAAACAATGGCCATATGTGAGTATATCTATTATTGGCGATAACAATTAATCTTCTTGAGCTTCACTTATTAAGAGTGGTGGTGGAAATTGAATGCGTTATACATAAATGTGAAATAAAATAGGACATGCGTCGGTGATTCTTTAAGAGAGAAAATTATATATGAATATTTTGATGGTCACGTATACGCCATGCAGTACAGATTTTGCTTCGATGTTCATATGGCTGCGTAAATTTTATGCAAACGTTATATTCAGCCGATGTTAATAGCATAAACATATATAATATATACAGTATATAGTATATAGTATATATGTTTATACATATCTATAGAAGTAATAGTTGTACTTCATGGCGTATACGTAACCAACAAAACGATACTCTTTATGTTGTTTTCGATATGAAGTTTTAATTACGCCAGAAGAAACTAAAAAAACATACATATATATATGTATAGAAACATCATGGAAAATATCCAACATACATATTTCAACTTACAATTTTCGTTGATTGAAATTACTAAATTTTTGAAATTCAATTACAATGTGAAATTGTAATACATTATTTATTTTTTCTTTCCTATTTAAAACCTCATATCGAAAATAACAATAAAGAGCGCTGTATGAATTTGTGAACAAATGAGTATCATTGTGTTGGTTACGTATACGCCCGGGAGTATACCATTCGCTTCGATGTTCAAATGAGTAAATTTTGTGTGTATGTTATATTCTGCCGAGCTTAATTAAACCTACTTTTGACAATAATAATATTAAATGAAGCATGCAAACAAATTTTAGTGCTTCGTTGCACACACACGCACACTCATGAACAAATCAGCGAGTGTGTATGTACGATTGCTTAAATTCACGCATGCCAGCATAATATATGCAAATACAATTTAGCACTATAGAGAGAGTCTGCAAATAGAATTTCGGTTAGTAGTCGTCACGTATGCACACAGAAACCAAATTAAACCTATGCGAGTGCTGTATAGATATAACAAGTTTAACGGAATAGAATTGTATTTAAATTGGTAGCTATTAGCGGGAAACATTTGTAGATATGTCTACCGTTAAGCTCATTGGCTGCTGAATTTGCAAACAGCAAGCGCAGCTAACTCACGACAGCATTAATATTCAAGCGCACGGCCATATAACCTCCCGAATTAATAACACACAGCAGCACCGCCAACCGCAACAACAGCAGGTGCATGAGCAACGGTGACAGTTAGAGAACACAATGGGATTTGGTACTTTCAAGCAAACGTGAACTTGCAACAGTATCGTGGGTCAAGTGGGAATCGAGAATTTCAGATAGCAATGTGCTGGCATACAAAGTGCTTTTGTCAGAGGCCACCTACGGGAATGTCCAGCTGAGGAGATTAAGTTCTTAATATACAATTGCTTGGACTATCATTGGGCCGGTTAGACAACTTCGAAGTGTGCAAGTACTTGTGTTCTTTCACTGTTAGAATTACTGAAATCTTCCATTTTTTGTTATTGAGAATGTTAGGGGCTGTAAAGCAGTAAAATGATTATTCAATGGCAGATTCTTAAAATGGTTTAAATATATCTTCTGCACAATATTTTTTTTATTGGAATTAAATTTTCAACTAGACAGATACTGATTGCTCTAATAACCTGTTCAGCAAAGGCTATGCTTTTAGTATTATTGAAATAAATGTGAGGGAATCGTGTACGAGCACTTGTTAGCAAAAAGTTTAATTGCCAGTCGGCGGTCGCAGAAAGCAGAAGTAACAAAACCTCTATAAACTCAACTTAATTGCTTTATTGATAGCCATTTCGAGACAATTAATTAGAAATTCACATAATCATATTGATTCCCGCAAATAAGTAGACGTAATGAGTCAACAATGTCTGGCCGAAAAAAAACAAATTCGCGAGATAAATACATAAGACAATATATCTATGAAAAAGCACACATTTATAATAACGGGTGATTTTTTTGAGGTTAGGATTTTTCATGCATTAGTATTTGACAGATCACGTGGGATTTCAGACATGGTGTCAAAGAGAAAGATGCTCAGTATGCTTTGACATTTCATCATGAATAGACTTACTAACGAGCAACGCTTGCAAATCATTGAATTTTATTACCAAAATCAGTGTTCGGTTCGAAATGTGTTTCGCGCTTTACGTCCGATTTATGGTCTACATAATCGACCAAGTGAGCAAACAATTAATGCGATTGTGACCAAGTTTCGCACTCAGTTTACTTTATTGGACATTAAACCAACCACACGAATGCGTACAGTGCGTACAGAAGAGAATATTGCGTCTGTTTCTGAGAGTGTGGCTGAAGACCGTGAAATGTCGATTCGTCGCCGTTCGCAGCAATTGGGTTTGTGTTATTCGACCACATGGAAGATTTTACGCAAAGATCTTGGTGTAAAACCGTATAAAATACAGCTCGTGCAAGAACTGAAGTCGAACGATCTGCCACAACGTCGAATTTTCAGTGAATGGGCCCTAGAAAAGTTGGCAGAAAATCCGCTTTTTTATCGACAAATTTTGTTCAGCGATGAGGCTCATTTCTGGTTGAATGGCTACGTAAATAAGCAAAATTGCCGCATTTGGGGTGAAGAGCAACCAGAAGCCGTTCAAGAACTGCCCATGCATCCCGAAAAATGCACTGTTTGGTGTGGTTTGTACGCTGGTGGAATCATTGGACCGTATTTTTTCAAAGATGCTGTTGGACGCAACGTTACGGTGAATGGCGATCGCTATCGTTCGATGCTAACAAACTTTTTGTTGCCAAAAATGGAAGAACTGAACTTGGTTGACATGTGGTTTCAACAAGATGGCGCTACATGCCACACAGCTCGCGATTCTATGGCCATTTTGAGGGAAAACTTCGGACAACAATTCATCTCAAGAAATGGACCCGTAAGTTGGCCACCAAGATCATGCGATTTAACGCCTTTAGACTATTTTTTGTGGGGCTACGTCAAGTCTAAAGTCTACAGAAATAAGCCAGCAACTATTCCAGCTTTGGAAGACAACATTTCCGAAGAAATTCGGGCTATTCCGGCCGAAATGCTCGAAAAAGTTGCCCAAAATTGGACTTTCCGAATGGACCACCTAAGACGCGCCGCGGTCAACATTTAAATGAAATTATCCTCAAAAAGTAAATGTCATGACCAATCTAACGTTTCAAATAAAGAACCGATGAGATTTTGCAAATTTTATGCGTTTTTTTTTAAAAAAAAAGTTATCAAGCTCTTAAAAAATCGCCCTTTATGTATATATGTGAATGTAATAAATGACGCTGATTTGATGCTTTGGCAATAATTGTGTTTTTACTGTCATCACTTGTTGCCGTGTGCATTCACATTAGGAGAATAATAAAAAAAGTAAGTCTAAGAAAATTCTTCGTGTTATTGTTTTTGTGGTGTGTCTTTCCATTGAGTTCTCAAGTCACTTGTAGATAATTTATGCAACATCTTCCAATTTGGGACAGCGTAATATGCAAATTGTAGCAAATGAAGTGCTGCTGCGTGAAACTTCTACAAATACTTACAACCATAACGTGATCTGTTCTAATTTTTAAACCAAGGATCGGGATTAAGAAATGAAAATTCGGTTTCAAATTCAAAATGCTTGCTTGCTTGCTTGCTTTTAATCAAAAATGTTGAAAATTTTTGGCATACAAGTATAATGCTTGTATGGACAAAATATTGTAAAACCTTTTATTTTAAATTTCGTGTGAAATTCTATTCGTCGAAATATTTGCTTTCTAGCTACGAGAAATGGTTAAGACGTTGGCGGAAGTGTGTTAAGGCCAAGGGTGATTTTTTTGAAAGGGCCGACATAGAGTTTGAAAATATATTAAGATTTTAAAAATTATAAGCAAAGTCTTACTAGTTTTTACTCATAGTGTTATATAATTCGACAAAAGAATCAGACAATGTACATAAAATGTCAATATCCTTGACGTTGGAGGCAAACTTGAAAACAGTTAAAAACACACGCTCAAAAGTGTCTGCTGTCGCATGCGACATAATATTTATTACTTTTACTTGCAACCCAAACTGAACTAATACCCGCACATATGTTATATGCACATGGTATGTCAAATATACATACATAAGGTATATGATTATGACTCTTGCAATTCTTTTTGTACAGAGGTGAACAAAATCCTTCACTACTTTTAAAGATAGAATCCAATTTGTCTTGCTGTTAACACTTTCTTTATAAAGGTTTTCACTTTTATCTATTTTCACTTTGTACTCGTAAGCCTCTAATCTTTTTGCTCTCCCACTTCTGTTATGTTTTATTTATTTACTGAGATGAGAGTGTTATTACTTTGAGGGTTTATTTTTTTCACCAATGTTTTTGTTGATTTTTAATGATTGCTTCGTTATTCTCTTGCATTAGTAATCGCAAAAAATGTCAAATAAAAGAAACTATAAGTGTACTGAGTCTACGGGCTTTTTCAGTAGACAACTGAGTATCTAATCGTCTGAATCTACTTATTCATATCAATTTTAAATACCAGACATCAGCATCATATGCCAATCTCAGGCAAAGGACACCGATATTTGATTCCCAGCTGAATTTGGTCCGCCGTACATGTGTGTGTATCTGTAATTGCACAAAATAATACTAAATTCCAGTTGAATGTACACACAGAATGAGAGTGTCGCTAAATCTAATGAATTCCATACATTTGGTGCTTGTTGAAAATTTCATGACGCGCCCACTTAATGTCAATGCCACCAGTGACAGCTGAAATTTGCTTTTGCAGAAATATTACTTACTTCGAGGGAACTCAAATCTTTTCTTCTGTATGTATCCCTCACTGCTTTAAATTTAACTATAGTACATAATTGCAATTTACTCAAAGATCATTTATCTTTAAGTGACTTCGCGGGAAAATGGAAAGGCCAGAAAGGAAAAAATGCGGGGAAAACATTATACCTTTACTGACTTGTGAGTGTTTTAATTCAAAACGGAAAGTCACTGCTCCTGACCCATACTCAAAGTATAGTCTTATGCAATTGCAGACCTTAAATGTAATGAAATTACTTATGATGTTTTTTTCCTCTCCTCTTTCATTTAGCTTTTTTTCATCTTCCTGCTGAGCATCGCTCTCGTGTATCGAACAGCATTTGATAAAGAATCAAGTGTTTGCCAGAGGCAAGTTATTTACACTTATTTATGTATAATTGGTACTTGAGCGAAAGAGCACTCACCGGAAACTAACCCAACAATCGCTTGTGGGTCAACATAGTTTGCTTCAGAAAACAGCAATGTCTTGATTAAAATTATGTAAAATTTTCAGTGTCTAGTAGAAACCAATTAATTATTAATTTAACTAATTAGCATGAAGATATTTATCTAAGTGCAAGGAAGAACTCGACCAATGTCGGTTCTTTACATTCAACTAGCTTCCTCTTCTTTTCACTTAAAATATTGCAATAATGTTTATGTATGCAAAAATTTACTATGGTTTGCAATATTCCTGAACTACTGAAGCGAGAACTTGTCAATATCAGAGTGTTTGCGGTACTTGCAATGTTGGCTTAGAAAGTTTATAATTTATTACGAGCACGCATTCATTCCATGCGCCACCACTGCGTTATTCGTCTACCTTTTTACATAAGTCAATTGAAGCACAGTTTTTCTAGTTATTAAATTGATTGGTCAATTGAAGGTCAAAGACAAAAGTTGCGTGGATGAAAAAGTTATTTAAATTTTCTTTTTTTTTGTTTTTCTATCGAAGCAAAATATTCAAATTCGGCAATCATTTCTTGAGGCGGAGAAATCGAACAAACAGAGTGATTGTTTTTGAAAACCTTTAAAACTCTCAATAAAGATACGCAAACATATATGTACTTGTATATACATATATATATACATATATATTATAATATGTATTCTCAAAACTGAAAGGTAAAATCAAAAGAAAACTCAAGCAACAAGCTTGAAATAAGTAAAACCGCGTTGTAAAACTGATTCGACATTTCACACTTTTAATTATTTACTCTACTTTTGTTGTTTACTGCCTAACCGCGCTTTGAGATGACTAAAACATTTCGATTGTTTCTTTGTTGGTTTTGTGCCCTTTAGCCATTGTTGGACATAAAATTATAAGTTTATACAAAATTTCGTGAAAGAAAAAATGCTTGTTTAAAATAAAATTAAAAAACCCAAAAACTTGTTTATTTGAATTTTTCACATAAATTTTGAAGTTATGGGAAAAAGGCGCATATACAAATGTTATAGATCTTTTTATTATTCACAACTTTGCCATATAACTCTTGCCTATAAGACTAGTGGTTTCGCCGTAAGTCGAGATTAACCATTTTCAACTCTTAAAAATGTAACCACATATATTTCATGTTTTTAAGCGTTACTAAATTGTCAATAAAACTTTTTAAATATCAACAACTTTGGTGGCAATTATACAAGCACATAGCTTTTCTGTAGTCTTGATCAATAAGTGTTGCTGCTTTAAGGAGTAATAACAATTACATGTGGTATCCTAATGAAAGTAAATTGTTTGCGATTTGTTTAATGAAAATTAATGCTAATGTCAGTGCTAATATCATCTGCCGAAATTTGTGCACCCATACACTAAAACAAGTCGGCATGGCTTTAATTGAATTGGTGCGATAATCAGCTTGATAGGGACTTATTTTCCTTTCCCATTTGACTTTAATTGTTTTTGTTAATACAGATAAAAACACACAGAGTGGAGAAAAACAAGGGAAATGATGTTATAATTAAATTGTAATGATTATAGAATGTTGAGACATCCGAAAGGCATAGAATTGATGGATAATGCGAATTAAGTGCGGTTGGCAACCAGCATAGCACTGAGTAGCATTTATGTCATTACAGACATAAGAGTCGGGAAATAGTAGCAAAGTCAAAAAATAAAAATAATTTCAACACTTGAGAATCGTTCAACTTGGTTATATGTATAATATATAATACAAGAATCACTGTGGGCAAAATATAAGTAAGACTTTTTCATTTAAATTTCCCGAAAACCCATTCGTCGACATTTTGTTTCGAGGTTGGTATGACAATTACATCTATGATGAATAAATTAAGAATTTGAAAATTGTGTACAAAGTATTAATATTTTTTTCTCTTAGCACTATATTAATAATGCGAGCTACAATTATTAATTCAGAGATTGGAAAATATTGAACAAACAAACAATATAAACATATTTTTCTCAAATTTAATCAGGTAACCAAATAAATGCTTTACATATAATTAAATTTAATTTTACATAATAACAATTGTTTACCTTTGATTAATGAATAATTTCCATTTTAACGCCTCATTAATTGTCATTTGAAAATTTTACTTATTTTAGTATTTATAGTTTCAAGCTTTATTAGTAAAAATAGAACGAAAATTCAAAATTATTTTCATTCAAGACATTTTAAAAGCTTGTCGTAGCTAATTATTAGGTAAATAAAAATTAACATTAAACAGCGCTAATTAAATTTTCAGCACAATGTTGGAATATTGGTAGCCCTGTAACGCGATTTAAACAAAAAATATTTACATAAATAAATTAGATTAATTAACGAAATTTAGTATTTGTCAGTTTCATTTCTTTCTATTATTTTTAAATACTCCTTCCTTGCTAAAACAAAAATTATTTTCAAATTAAGTGCCTTTTATGGGAGTCACGGCGTATGCGTAACTTTTGAGACCAACTTACACAATTTTTTACGTTTATTTATTACAATATATAACTACTTCGAAGCTAACTTTAATTTCAGTAGCTAAAATTTAATCAGCGAGAGTATACAACATATTACTAATAATGCCAGTTTGGCTGATCACTTTAGCTATCACAAAATTATTGTTATTATTATATCATTTGCATGTTAACGAACTCTGAGCTTATCTTCGAAATTGCAATCTCGAAGTCATGGAAATAAAATGCAGATTTACAAATTGTCTGCCATCAATGTCTAACGAAAACCAAAATCAGCGCTAATGACTGCGATAGATGCAACAAAATAGCTAGAAGCACATACAGATATACTTAAAGATACTTTATACATATGTATGTATCTCGAGTCAACTACCTACGAGGCTGCGAAGAGACGCTTTCAAATATTTTTCTTAGCTAAATTGGTATTATCGTTGGAAATTATCGTCCATTGACTCCGATTGCATTGAGATTATCAAGCGCCTAAGTAGACAAATCTGGTCAACAACAACAAATCTGGTATATGTATATACATACACACACACACATTCACACTCGAGTGTTCACAGCTGAAATACTCGGTTTGTTGCTATGTCAATAGAAGCATACTGTGGTTTTAATCTGTCCACTAAACGTCAATCAATGAAAGCAAATGTCATGACTGTGGGGTGGGTGTGCGATTAATTACACACAAACAAACAGTTAAGCGGTGAGGTTATGTAATTCTGATGAAGTGTTGGGGAATTTAATTAAGTGAGGAATTACTCGGTGACATCGGGGTACTTGAGAAAACAAAACCGCAGCTTTAAATTGTTATTTGAGAATATGTTAGTGTACTTAAGTTTATTTTTGTATATTAAATACTATTTCAACCAAACATGCATATTACATAATTACTATATTATATGCTTTCATACCGATATAAGTATGAAAGTTAGTTTGTGCTACAATTATTCAATTTTATGTTGCAAGAATTTTTGGTCATTTGGGTTATTTAAGTCTTTACTAGCTATTGCAGTCATCATCAACTGACTTCTTTCATATGTTCCCATTATAAGGAAAAGCTAAATTATGGTTTGAGAATATTTTGGGAATTCAGGTATTTTACAACTTAGCTCTTCAGAAATAACAAATCTCAATATTATATGAAATATCTAGAAATTTTTAAAACCATGTGAACTTCCGCAGCAACTGACAAAATAAATGACTATTAATGGATAGGGTAAAAGGGTGCTGCATTTATCTTTTAAGTTTTCTGCTGGATAAAGTAAATATCAAAGTCATTTAATAATTTTATTGCATTTGGCATACATGCTCTGTATTTTAATATAATAATTAATAGGAATATTAACACATTACATGTAGTCACTACATAAAATTTATGATAATTTGTTTTCTTCGTAGGTAATAATAGCAAAATGCGTGAAGGTATTTAAGCAGAGTCTAATTTTGCAACCGCGCCGTTAGTTCTGCTTTCTCCAGACTGGACAAGGAAGCAAAGCAAATGGGTCTGGCAGTGAACGAGGGCAAGACGAAATATCTCCTGTCATCAAACAAACATTCGTCGAATTCTCAACTAGGCTCTCACCTTACTGTTGACAGTTATAACTTTGAAGTCGTGGATAATTTCGTCTATCGTGGAACCAGTATTAACACCAGCAACAATGTCTTCCTCGAAATCCAACGCAGGATAACTCTTGCCAACAGGTGCTACTTCGGACTGAGTAGGCAATTGAAAAATAAAGTCCTCTCTCGACGAACAAAAACCAAACTCTATAAGTCGCTCATAATTCCCGTCCTGCTATATGGTGCAGAGGCTTGGACGATGTCAACAACGGATGAGCCGACGTTGCGAGTTTTCGAGAGAAAAGTTCTGCGAAAGATTTATGGTCCTTTGCGCGTTGGCCACGGCAAATATCGCACTCGATGGAACGATGAGCTGTACGAGAAATACAACGACATTGACATAGTTCAGCGAATTAAAAGACAGCGGCCATGCTGGCTAGGTCATGTTGTCCGGATGGATGAAAACACTCCAGCTCTGAAAGTATTCGACGCTAATCACTAGTTAGTAATAAATATGTCAAGCTTTTTGAAATTTTATTTTTATAACTAAATTTGAAGTTTATTTTTTACAGCCGGAAAAGATTCTGAAGCTTATCGAAATTCACTTGTTCATGTTTTAAACAATTCTGCAACGAATTTCTGTTACCTGTGATAGTATTTATATTTTAATACTAGCTGACCCCGCAGCCGTTTTCCTGGGTAAAATTACATACATACATTTCGTATTTCATTCATGCCTCTGTAAATTTCCGAAAATGTTGTTACGTTATTTTGCATTTCAGGAGACGATATGTATGTGTTTTGAAATGAAAAGAAATTTAAATTTATCATTTCTTTTCTTTCAATGTAACGCAGCTTGATTTTTTGGTTTCTGTTCCGGTGCGTAAATGTACAGAGAAGATAGTTTTCCAACTCATACTCAACAACGCCACGTATTTTTGGCGGTGTAAAAAAACATAGCGGCTCCAAATTTATACCATACATTTCCTGATGATTGTCATCTCAAATGCAATTTTTACTGAAAACGGAATCCGTTTGAACTGAAATGGCAAATAGATAGAACTCAAAGGAATTCGTAGAATCAAGCATTCGGCCTCCCTATCGAAAGGTGTGTCACAATCAGTCGGGTTCCATAAAGTGCCCTGGAGACGATCAAATAATTGCGTCAAACAGTGCATATGTGTTAGTGATGTTCAATCGTGTGTTGCCCGCAAACGTTCAAATTAACACGTCAAACATCAGTTTATTTTTGATCTTGTAGCGAACGTTCGTCATGTCATCGTCGGATGATGATTATCTTTTATTGGCATGTGCTGCAATTCTTATGAAAAAAAAAGAAAAATTTTATTATTTTAATTCATTTGATTTGTTTTGATTTTATTTTATTTTATTTTATTTTATTTTATTTTATTTATTTTATTTTATTTATTTTATTTTATTTATTTTATTTTATTTGATTTTACTTTAATTATTTTATTATTGTAATTTATTTGATTTGATTTTATTTTATTTATTTTATTTTATTTGATTTTACTTTAATTATTTTATTATTTTAATTTATTTGATTTGATTTTATTTATTTTAAAATTTTACGCTTATTTCACTTAACTTTTTTCTTCTTCACTTCACTCTTTTTCGCTTCACTTCACTTTTCCGCAAGTATGTATGTCCTCTTCGCTTGAAGTCTTCACTGCAAATGAGTCATGCTTGTCAAACATGAGTGGAGACGATCAAATTATCGTCCGTCAAATAGAAATATCAAAAATTTTTGATTTTCATCAAACAGAGCCGACAACAAGTCGGTGTAGCGTACGTGTAGCCGACGAGAGCCGACGACACCAACACAATTAAAGTGTTTGACGCAATTATTTGATCGTCTCCAGGGCACTTTACACAGTTTCGGTGCTTGTAGATTGCGAAACATAATAACGACAGATCCAACTTTGAGGCGCAAATGATGCGGTGGCATACCAAACCTTTACAAAGTATTTAGAAATTCCACTGGATCGATCGATTTGTAAGAGCGCAAGTCTCCCGGAATTTGACTTTGAATCTTCCAGTTTAAGTCATCAACATCGGTATTTTTGGAAGCTATCATTGCACGTGCACTCAAGGAATCGTAGTTAAGATAATTTGGTCAATGTTCGGATAATCATTCGTGATGAGTTCATCTTTCCTTAATCGATAAACATGAACCTTATTGGTTTTCATCACTTCGTATAAGGAATTTCCGCATGATTGAATAATTTCATCAATTTGATCTGGTGTAACCACCAAAGAAAAATGTGTGCGTGCGGCAAACCTCTCCTTTGCCACTCAACAGAGTACATCTACCATCTAACAGCACTATATATAAGTTGCTTCAAGATAAAGTCCATCGAAGCTGTTGCTTGAAAAGTCTTGCTGTGACATCGTGACAATCGCTTGCTGATATTCCGCGATCCGTAATACCGCACGTATGTCATCGCATCCTGGAAGTACTCGGTCGTGTGCCTAGGGCTGCTAATCTATGTTGATGCCAAAAAGAATGCCGACCGATATTAGCGCGACCTGTTCGTGGCATCGTAACAAATTTCAATCTCTAATTAATCACTTTGTGTGAAACACACATAACATTTTCACTGAATAATTTTCAAACATTTTTGAAGCAAACGACAAATTTGAACGATTCAAATAATTGAAAAACAAAACAAAAATTGAAAAACAAATTGTATGGAAAAAATTAACTTTTTGGAATTAGCCATTTTCCGACTTTTCCTCACGAAAAGCACACAGGTTTTTTTATTTCCAAATCTTCCCCGATCCACATAGAACATTCTCTGAAAATTTCATCAAGATTGGCTCAGTCATTCCCTCAGCGTTACAAATAAACAAACATTCATTCGTTTGTATGGAAAAAATAAGAGGGCTGTTTTAGGGGGTTTGCGGAAATTATTCGAATTTTTCTTGCCGTAAAAATCATCCTTGAGCCTCAACAAACATTTTAAAAAAAAGAATTGGCAAAATTGGTCCAGGCGTTTTTATATATAAGATTGAATCTTTTTTGTCCAATTTTTTTTTAAGTCAATTAAAACTCGTTAATACATTTCTTGTTTTACTTTCAGTTAGAAACACCTCATTTTTGAAATAAACGTTTTTATTCTGGATTTACTAACTGTTTTGAAATTAAAATTATTCTGAACTCAAGCACAACAATCGAGGCACATACATATACATAAATATGTCGTTTTAGTAAATTTACATAATTCCACAAAATTAGAATTAATCCTTCTTACCATCGTATTCAATTAACGCACTAATCTCAACAAAATCAAATTGAGATTCTATTAAAATTGAAAGCACAATCTTTCGATCTTATAATTTACGAAAACAGCACGGAGCGCGTTAATTTTGAATTGTCGTACGACGCTGCGAATGAGTAACGTCCTCTGCTTCTTCTTCTAATACATACATATTTGTCGCACGTGACATTTTTCTGACCGAATGTTCTGCACACGCCCGGCAACAGAATTAAACTGAAGGCGAGTAAACTAAACCGCTGACGAGTGCAGCCACACAAAAGCTGCTCACCGACGACAATTGCTGTCGTAGCCGCTGTCTTTGTTACTGTTGCAGCCGCTGTTCCCATCTCTGCCACTGTAGGTCGTATGCAGCAGCGAAGTCGCGATGGACGGCGATGCAGACGTTGATGCGTGAATTTCGTTTAGCTGAGAAAAGCGCAATGCCGCAATCGGCAAGAAGCAGCTCGGCAGCGGCAAAAACATAAACAAACCAGTTAGGTATCCTTTCTGTTGTTATTGCCATTTGTGTTGCTACCATATTATTAATAAATGAGATTGGGCGCTCTTTTGCCAAAATTCGCCGTTACAAATAAACGTTGGCGAGAGCAAAGAAAGTCGTGAGAGCGCGTGCGATAACCTAAACCAGCAACAAGTTCCGCAGGCGCTCACTCGGGGCGAATTCGCTGCATGGTTCACTGTTCTTGCAGCTGCATGGGCAAGGTCATAGCTGTTAGAAGTTCAATTTCTTCTCTATTTTGTGTTTTTGTTTTACTTTTCATTTCTATGTCTTCCTTGTTTGCTTTCTTGTAGCGTATAGTTGTCCCTTGGGTGTGTAACATGCTTGTTGTATTATCAACGCCACCCCAAAAATCCGTCACGTGCGGTGTCGTTCCTCAACTATCGTCTTTGGCAATAGACAGTATTGCTACGCGCAATCTTTGTAGGTAGGTTTCTCTCATAATCCTCATCACATTATCTTATACTTGGCAACAACGTAAAGAAATTTATGAACTTCACTACATCACGTTCCGCTACATCTGATGTCATAACAGCTTTATTGTTAATGCGCCATGTGCCTCCCGCAGGATTTCTATTTATACGTCAGACTTGTCAGTGAGTCTCTCGCGGGGTTGCTGTCACATGTGCTAGCGGAAGTAAAGATGACAAATGTTTATGCGGGCCTTATTGTGAACACACCCTTACATGTTTCATGATAGTTCTTTCTTCAAAGTTATAGGCACTTAAACTGATTGCATGAAAAAATATTGGGAAACAGTGATAGAACATAACCTAACCTACAGACCGACTTCATTTATTTATTATTATTTTGAAATATTTACCGAAAAATATTCCTATTAAATAAATGTAAATATATTAAATCCAAATATTTTTGAATCTAACAGCCTTATTGCAGACGTTACATTTCCCATTGGTATCAACTTGCCACGTCACGTGCCATTACTCATCCGTAAATCTCATATTTTAGGCCAAAAGTATTGTATGTGATGGAGCATTAAACAACCTTTAGCCTATGTATGTTGTATTTATTGGAAAGTATAAGCGGAAGAATAATTTAAGTTCTTTCCATAATCGTAAATTATGCAAAAACATGATCTAAATACGTGACTAGTTTTGTTGCATTTACTTTTTAGTATTTTCTATGGAAAATTTTGTACTTGCTTCAGTTTGATTTTTAATCTTCACTTGATGTTTCTTTGGCAATTTATCTACTGTCTACACCAGCTATGCTTTGCTACGCAGCAGAAAAATAAGAAATGTCGCTTCGCATAAAGTAGCCGTAAAATTATTATAAACACTTCAAAGTCATGCTGTTGACCACATTAACGGAAGTTACTGAAAGCATTTTCTAGGAAGTGTAATAATGGCATCGACGTTGAAAAATATTTTTAACAATTTTACTGATTGCTTTCGCCTCATTTGAATTTTTTAATGGAAACGGAAATTAATGAGATTGAACATTCTCTGACATAGTCCTTGATGA
>NC_064304.1:8619893-8710541 GCF_023373825.1 Bactrocera dorsalis | reverse complement strand
ATATGTCATCCCTTTTGGTGAGTAAAAGTATTTGTTTACTTTTTAATAATTTTGTTTTTTACTATTTTCAACTTATGTTTAAACACACTCATATACACATACTACTATGAGAAAAAAATAGTAAGACTTTGTTCATGATTTTAAAATTCTTAATTTATTTTTCAAAATCTATGTCGTTCTCCTCAAAGTAATCTCTAGGCCTTGTTTGTCGGCAACGTTTTTTGCAATCTTCGAATTTGTTGTTAAAGTCCATTTCTGGAATAGTATTCAATTCGCGTAGCGATTATTGTTAAATGTCTTCAATAGACTCAAAATGGTCTCCCCGGGGCGGTCGTTTGAGCTTTCTGAATAGCCAGAAGTCATGCGGAGTAAAATCAGGCGAATACGGTGGTTGCAGCTTCAGCTTACCTTTTCCATGATATTCGACAGATTGATCTTCTACAAGTATATACGGGTCCTAAGCGTATATCTAAGACTCAACGCCAGTAATAATACGTTTCATGACACCCCAGTTTCACAGACGTTAACGCGTCGCTGTTTTTCGAAGAATTGTGTGATTTTAAAATCAATCGGGTTTTCACTTTTCTTAGGCTCAAATGATCTTTCAAAATGGTTTTCACTGATCCTCCTATAATGATTCCAGTAAGATCTCTGGCTGTTAGTTGTCGATTCTAAAGTACCAGCTCCTTTATTTTATTGACGATCATCAGTTGATGTCGATGGCCGTCCTGTACGTGGTTCATCGTCAACGCGTTCTCGACTCTCTTTGAATAATTTGTACCAATCAAAAACACTTGCTCGTGGACAACTGTGTATTAAACTTGATTTATATTTTGATGTGGAATTTGGCACAGATGTTACTGGCAATCACGCCAATCTAGGAAAACAAATATTTCGACGAATGGAAATTCACCCGAAATTTAAATTAAAAAGTCTAACTATTTTTTGCCCACAGTAGTATTATTCTTGTATGTCAACATTTTTCAACATTTTTTATTGATTGTAGATAGAACTTTTATGTCTTAATCCCGATGTTTGGATTAAAAATTAGAACACACACGTTATGGTTGTAAGTATTTGTAGAAGTATCACGCAGCTGCCTTTCACTTGTTACAATTTGCATATTACGCTGTCCCAAATTGGAAGATGTTGCATAAATTTTCTACGAGTGACTTGAGAATACAATACAACACAAAGAATAAACAACACAAAGAAACAGTTAGACTAACTTGTTTTCCTCCTAGTGTGAATGCACACGGCAACAAGTGATGACAATTAAAAGACAATTATTGCCAAAGCATCAAATCAGCGCAATTTTTTGCACTCACACATAGAATATTAATGTACACGTTTTCATAAACACAGCATAGAGCAAGCATTTATGTAGCGAGTTTGTTTTTTCGGCCAGATATTACTTACTCATTACGTTTAATTATTTATGTGAACCAACATGATTATGTGAATTTCTAATTAATTGTCTCGGGAAAGCAATTAAATTGAGATTATAGAGATTGTGGTACTTCTACTTAATACGAACTTAAACTTTTTGCTAACAGACTCTCTTATATATATAATTCCATCACATTTATTTTAATATCAAAAGCACAAATTTTGGTTAAGAATTTGGTTAACAGGTTATTAGAGTGAAAAGTATTTGTTTTGGTGAGAATCTAATTTCATTAAAAAATTTTCCCTAACATTTGCTAAAACAAAACAAAATGAAATATTTTAGTAATTCGAACATTGCAAGAACGCAAGTACTTCACCACTTTGAAGTTATCTAACCAGGTTGAATGGTTCAAAGAACTGTATATTAAGAGTTTAATCTCCTCAGCTAGACACTTCTGTAGGTGGCCACTGACAAATGCACTTTGCTATTTGAAATTTTCGGTTCCCACTTATACCCACGATACTGTTGCAAGTTCACGTTTGCTTGAAAGTACCAAATCACCATTGTACTATATTCTCTTAATTGTGAACGAACTGTCACCGTTGCTCATGGACCTGCTGTTGTTGCGGTTGGCGGTGCTGCTGTGTGTTATTAATTCGGGCGGTTACATGATCGTGCGCTTGAATACTAATGCTGTCGTGCGTTAGCTGCGCTTGCTGTTAGCAAATTCAGTATCCAATGAGCTAAACTGCAGACATATCTACAAATGCTTCCCGCTAATAGCTACCAATTTAAATGCAATTGTATTCCGTTAAACTTGTTATATCTATACGGCACTTGCAGCGGCTTAAATTGGTTTCTGTGTGAATACGTGACGATTACTAACGAAATTCTATTTGCAAGCTCTCTCTATAGTGCTAAATTGTATTTGCATATATTATGCTGGCATGCGTAGATGTGAGCAAATGTTCACACACACTTGCTGTTCGTTCATGTGTGTGTGTGTGTGTACAACGGAGCAATAAAATTTGTTTACATGCTTCATTTAATATTATTATTGTCAAATGTAGGTTTGATTAAAGTCGGCTGAATATAACACACCCACAAAATTTACCCAGCCATTTGCACATCGAAGCAAAAGTTGTACTTAAGTGCGTATACGTAACCAACAAAATAATAATACATATATAATTTTCTCTCTTAAAGAATCGCCGACGCATGTTTTATTTTATTTCACATGCGTTAAACATATTCAATTTCCACCACAACACCTAACCACTGAAGCTTAAGAAGATTAATTGTTATCGCTAACAATAGATATGCTCTCTTATGGCCATTATTTTGTGTATATTAGTAAAATCATTGCGCTAAGATGTGTTATTATTCATCTCATCGTACATTTATTAGCCAAAAATGTGTGTTATATAATATTCACGTTGTATAAACGTTGTCATTAAAGTTGTCGATTAGCTGTTGGTAGTTGATGCCGGTTATTAATCTGATCGTATTCCAAGAAAAGTCGTAGACAACTTTTTTATTGTTCTTCATGATTTATAGACTCTCATGATTTACAGACTCAACGACTTTAATTTCACATTGCAAGGTTATCGTATTTGTCTACCACAATTATTATTAATGTTTTGTTTCTGCTTATATGGCCATGTACTTTATTACGTATTACATCATTATCATTTTCTTTTGACATAATTACTGAAATAAATAATATAAAAAACACATTAGACTTGAAGTATTCCATCGTAATACCAAATTGGGATATTTGACCAATATTTTAAAATATTTTGTTAAAAAATTGCTATTCGAATATAATTTCAAAGAATAGTAAAGTTCGAAAAGAAGCAATAAGAGAAAAGTCGCCCCAAAACTTAGCAGCAGCGGTCCAATCTCAAGTGATGGTATTATTCTTGATGCACTGAGTTCGCTGCGATGTTTGTAACAACCAGAAGGAAACTTCGAAGATTCTATAAAAATATATACAAATGTTCAGCGTGAATAGCTGCGTTGTTTTTGTCATGTCCGGCTGTCTGTATGAATAAACAGACCAAGCTTCTCACAGAGACGCTGTACCAGTTCGTGTAGCACAACAATGGTTTGCTCGCTTCCGTTCTGGAAATTACGAAATTTTGATTTACAATGATGGAATAATGTCTCAAGCAGAAAAATGGCAAAGAGTGGTCGACCAAAATGGTACATTTTTTTTTTATTTATTTATTAGTATAAATATAAAATTAGTTGTAGTTTGATTAGAGTGATTAGAGATACGAGAAACTTTTTCGACTGTCCAATATTATAAGCTCACATGTTATGTATCAATAAAAGTTTGTTATGCCAATTGTTTATTAATTTTGCGGAAACCATTTCGGCGTTATTTGGCCAACATACTTCATCTTTACGTTATATTTATAATACCATTTGCAGTTATGACTCCATTACACATTAATATTTTAATGATATGAAAAGATTTGATATTTTATATTTATACGTTATCTTGTTCAATTGCACCTTGTAGGAAAATATAATCAAAACAATGAGATGGAGATTTTTTCCCAATTCAAAAAACCCCCACTTATTTAAAGAATTTCTTACTGGGTATGATTGCTGTTAAGGAACGCAGTAATTGTAATTTATACTTGGCAAATGTTCTTGTAGATACGTATTATGTCTAAATATAGGCTAATAAAAATTTAGTTGTTATATATTTGGTCGTTATTTTATATATCAGGCTCTTTCTTGTATAGATAAGCACACATTTATATCTAATTTGTTATCCGCCGTATATTGCGCATTTCAATTATTCGGGAGGGTCCGGCTGATAGCGTACTATTTCTTTTATGGCACTGGTTAACGTTGGCTCTTATTTCTTATTGGAGGTTTGGACTTTATGACGTTTGTCATTGTCGTCATTGGATTTTGACTCGCATTTTGAAAAATGTTCTCTTTCCGTATAGACCCTCATAAAAACTTGCTGCAAGGTATCACACTCAAATCGAGAATTTTATCATAATTGAATAACTATAATAATTGAAAATAGAATTTCTGCCTGGCGTGGCATTGAAAGTGGCCTGTTGTATATACATAATAATTGTTTATATTTATATAAAGCAAAATCTGTGAGATGTGCTCAGTTTATTTCTTCTTCTAAGTAAAATGTCTTGTAAAGTGCGGTAATCCTTCATAACACAGCAAATTTCAAAAAGTTCACAGAAAATTCTTCTGAAAGTTGATAAGTAATGCCGTTACATTGACTACTAACAGTGTTTTGTTGCCCTGATTGTATTTTTTCCCAGTATGAGGCTATTTATATGTATGTAAACAGAATTGCATAACAGGTTTAATCGATTAACTTATACGGATGTAAGAGCTGTGTTAAACCTGGTAAATTGCTGGTTCGTGCTTTCAAATAATCGTTAAGGGGCTTTTGCGCGCTCCATGAGCCGTTTTCTTCAATTTATTGCCTTCGCCTGGCAACTTCTGGGTAACAGCAATTCCTACAAAAGTATAGGTATATGTTTGGAAAATTTAAACCAGCCTGCACTGATTTTTCCTTGCACTGTCGTTTTAGTAAAAATAATCACACACACATGTGCTGTTTTTTCCACCACGGCATGTTCCATAGCTTTAAAATTACTAACTAAAGTAAAGAAAATTGTAAAATGTGGCTTTAGAAAAGCGAAAATTTCAAAGAATTGACAAATTCACCTCGTTTATCGTGATATTTAGGTGTGAAACACAACATTAAAAGGAAAACTTTTCTTATTGCAATAAAGTAGATAAATTGTGATCTTTTGTCTTTATTGTTTGCGCTGAAAGTTTATGGACTTCAAATTTATCAGAATAAACCAAACTTAAAACTAGAACACTTAGTAGACACTGGTAATAATGATGTTGTTACGAGATAGAGAGAAAGTGAAACTGAACAGAAATTCTAAGTCTGCAATATCATGCTATATTAAGAAAGCGAGCGCTGGGTCATAACTTCAACTTAAGGCACTAATTTCGATTAACGCATTTATTTTGGCTGCAAAATGCAATGTGAACTGTTTTAAACTTTCCCGGCTCAACTGACGCTTTGTCGATCGATTTACATTACAGTTGTTTCCAAAGTTTTTTTACCTTTACTAATTTGCTTAAAATGCCGTGAAATTATTGCGCGTCTTAAGTAATCCAACGTTCATTTCGTGTGCCGCGCTAGCAAAATGCTAAAATAGCTAAAGCCTGAAAACTCCAAGCAATAAACGAAATAGCCCAGTTCAGAAATAATTTCCACGAGAGCGCTTTAGCAAACAATAGCAATTAGCCTTAAGTGCTTGGATTTAGAAAGTCACGCAGAAACGCGAGCTCCAATATGTAGGTGATCAGGCAGATGGATAATAAAAGCCGAGTGATAGAAAGAAAGAAGTCCGTTTATTTTCGCGGAAAAAACGTGTTAAGGAATTTTTAAGCGTTAATTTCAGTGTGTACAGATATACGTAGATATCAATTATCAGCCATGCCAAAGCAGTCGAGAAATTGTGGTAATTTAAAATTTTGGAAAGTTTAATTAATATTTGTTTTGAATGTATGTATATTAGGGTGGGTCAAAATAAAATAATTTTTATTTTCATTTAGTACAAGGAAAAAGTGGTTGATAGACACCTCTAAAAATTGTTTTCTATTATGAGCTATTAATGGTAAAGGAACTAACCTTCGCCTTACAATTATCCTAGTTATTCTTATTATAAGACAGAAAAATTTATATGTACCTCGCTTCCAACTACTTCAAAATTGATCTCGCCTCTTAAGTGACTGAGAAATTAAATGCTTTAAAAAATGTTCTCTTATGATTTTTTTGTAGACCCAACCATTTAAAAGATGATATTTACGATAGAGATTTGATTATTTAAAAACAAAATTTTTTGCTTAAGCTCATTTTTTTGGAAAACTCATATTATTATCTCATATTTTTAATTTTTGTTATTTATAAAGCAAAAATCATTAATTTTTCTGAGCCACCCTAATGTATAAACTAAACTAACTCACACATTTGCCGTCACATGCGATAATAGGCGCATATATTTATGTATAAACCTTCTTGCCTTTCATGACTCGGCTAATGCAGCGCGGATATGGATTGCGCACTCCACCTGAGTTGAGCAAAAGGAGAGTCATCGTTGAACTAGTATTTAACAATTTGTATTTAACAAATGCAAAACTAATTTTTGTTTGAACCTAATTTTAACCAGTATATTCTTTAAAATAAAATTGTCATATCTTAAAAACCCACACCTGAAGCCTTGAACCAGCAGCAGGAAAAATATCATGAGATCTACCTTAATAAAAGATATCATGAGAAAGAATATTATAAGATTGTATTGAATATTCGAGTGTGTGATTTTCTACAGTTACAGCTATAAATATTGCTCATATATTCAAAATTAACTTTCTATGTTTTTTCTACAAAGTCGATTAAATTTCGCTTTTATTAACATTTTCAGAAAGTGTGGTTGCTTACCCTAATTTCAATTTGTGTAGAATCTTTTTCAACATGTGTGTTTATAAAGAAGATATTTTTATTTTTTAAGAGCAAAGTTTCCAAATTCAATTACAGATATTTTCGACAGCAATTTAACTTACCTCAACTTCCGCTCAATTCTTTGCATTTCTTTCATATGTTATTTGCCACACAAATAATGCCAGGGTTTTGCGAACTTTTAACTTTAGCTTTTGCTGTCATTCCACCAAATTTACGACACACACGAGTTCGGAATGTTGGAAAATGTGTGAAAAGAAAACAAAACGATTTATGTAGGATTAACGGCAAAGCAAACACATACGTTTTGTTCCAGCTGACTACTTGACGTAATTGTCAAACCGCAAAACAACAAAAAAGCAGACGCATTAAATTACGCTGAAAGCGAAAATGGGTTTTTGTTTTTTTCCGTGGAAAATACATGGTTTGTCAAGTAAAGAAAGCGTGATATATTATGCATAGGAATACGTACAAAGATCATATAGCACCTGCGAGCAGCTGTGTTTGCCGTAAAGGTGTGAGTATTCTTACTTCCTACTTTTAGTTCCCAATCAATATCAATCAAAGTCAAACGATTCGAAGCATAGTTTGCTCCAAGATTTAGAGATCAATAATTAATAATGTGCAATTAAAATGTAGCCAAAGTAGTGCCTGTATAATAATACCTACAATCTGCCAATGGGGTACCTAGGAAACCCTCTAGCCTAAACCATCGCTTTGCCAATCCTACACTGACTTTCACTTCAGTATGGCTAAATAAATATTTACATAATTTTGCTTTGACGCCGAAAACAACACGTCAATTAATGTCACATAAGGCAGCAGGGGAAACCACTTGTCACAGCGACTACGTGGCGTTTTCCCTTCTTAATACGAGCTATTTAGGGCAGCATATAGACTCCGCTATGTACGCGAAGCCATATTCAACAAGTTGGCGCGTCATCTATTTGAATAGTCTAAAAGCAAAAGTGTAAGCTCCAAAAAGTGTTCTTCGTCAGTTACTTGAAAATCTACAAAAAATGTGATTGATTATTTTTGAAATTTTTGTCTTGTCACGCGGCGGCTGAATGACGTATGCAAGAGTTCGGTGTCAATAATTACTAAGAAAATTCTGTGAGAAACTTCAGTTAAGAGTGCTCATTCCAGTTACATATGTAAAATGAAATTCCTTCGTAATTAAGATATATGAGTCAAACATGTTGGAATAATTATGTTAGTTTTATTTTATCTATCCATATCCTCTAGCTTCGAATTATTCTCATGTGGTGTTATTCATAAGTTTGTCATATTTCCAATTCTCCCATTCCCCATTGGCTAAATGAGCATCTGACCCCCCTCTTAATCTAATAAAACTACACCCACACGAACACACCATACTCAACACGGTCACATCATCCACACATCATACTCCACACATCTACACCAATATTCATCCCACACACACCAACTCATCATCATCTACACCACACCTTTCACACCACACACGAGGACACCAAACACAATGAACAAAAGGGACTGGCGGACGGCGCCAGCCTCTCTTTCTGATACGATCCGCGCGCATATACGCATCTACCGGCATTTTCTTATCCCGCATTTGTTATTTTTAAAACCACTGGTAAGTGTCGCGAGTTTTTATATAAAAACCCTCTGAGTCCTTTCTATGGTCCTTCGAGCCGGACCGGACGGCACTAGTGATAACTTTTGAAAATCGAAAAAAAAAAAAAAAAATTTTAACTTAATCACGGTGACGCGACGACGCGGTCAATAAAATCAGTTACAAAATTGTTGTGCAGTGAAAGAATATACATACTTGTACACTGGTACATACATATATGGAAACAAGCGCATTCTATGTGCACAAAATTATAATTTAAAAAAAAAAAAAAAAAAACAAAACCGGTGAAAAAAAAAAAGTGTAAAAACCGTTAGTGACAAAACTGTAAAAATAAAAATAAAAAAAAAAAAAAATTTTTTTAAAAAAAAAAAAAAAATAAAATAACCGTTAAATATTAATAAATATTAAAAAAAAAAAAAAAAACTTGCTGGTGATGGTGAAAAGTGAAAAAAACGGTGGTGCAAAAATCTAAGAAAAAAAAAAAAAAAAAGCCGTTGGTGCCAAAACGGGAAGAAAAGGAAAAAACCGTTAGCAAAAACGACAAAAATTTTTTACATGCATGCATAAAAATGCATAACATATAAAACTAGGAACAAACGTGCAAAGTGCAAAAAGAAGAAAAAAGTGAACAAACGTGCAAAGTGCAAAAAACAACAAAAAAAAAACAAAAAGGAGGAAAGTGCGGTGGAAAAAGAAACAAAAAAAATTTTTTTATGATATACTCATACATATATGCATATATAAACCACTGAGAGATAGTGGAGTGGCGCTAAAGTGACCGAAAGCATAGCAAAAAAAAAAAAAAAAAACCAAAAGTTTGGATAATTGAGGTGAAAAAATTTCGCTGTGAAAAAGCAAAAATTAAATATAAAATAGAAAATATAAAAAATTAAATAAAGGCATAGTTAGTCAGGTGCAGTGAAAAACAACTTACAAACGGAAAAAGAAACGGCGAAAAAGATAGTCACCAAGGAATCACCACAGCAAGCAGCAGCGCAAGGATTGGAGAAAACAGCACAGGCACAAGCAAAGGCAAAAGCGAAGGCACAGACACAGGCACATAAACACAGACACATACACTCATATTATCCCCAAAAGCCCCTGGCGGAATTCAAAGTGAGTTGTATCGTTCCTTTCAATTTATATATCTCTTTCATATACATATTTATGGTAGAATCTAAACTTAAATTTACGGTTCAGACCAAATTTCAGGTCGAAAAATAATTGAAAACCGTTACCAAGCTGTTTTCGGAGTTCGGTTTATTTTTCGGTAAAAACCAAAAACCGCTAACAAAACAGTTTGGTACTGTATATAACAGATTAAATGATTACCGTTGTGTTATAACACAAAATTACCCCGAGAAAAAACATATTCAAATTCAAGTATTTACCTTTGAAATTTCCAGCAAGACCCCTTATACTTAACCAAGTATAAGCAGAATTGCTAAAAGTAAGCTACGCTAATCAAAAAGAAAAAAAAGATAACAACAAACAAAAGCGTAGTGAGAATTTAAGTTTATACCATACATACATATATTATTTCATATTTATATATATATTTCACGTATATTTGTAAAAACAATAAAGAGCATAACTGGCTCAGTTACTGCTAAAATTATATGCATATCTCAAAATATATACATTTACATACTTACATATATTCTAAAGTCAGAATATCATTATATTCTCTTTTCGCGGCCTCTTCTCACTGCGTACATATATACATACGTATGTATATGCGTCGCAGTTATACAATTACATACTTATATACTTACTAACTAGTGAATTTGCGAAAACCACCGTCGGTTAATTCTCTTTTCGTGGTTTCTTCGTACCGCGAACAAACATACATATGTACATATATGCGTATACATAAACTTATATATACACGGGCGCATACATATACATACGAAATCCTCTAAAAATATACCCAATCGACATTGGGTACAAATTATAACAATAAATACATATACATATAGATAAAAAAAAAAAAAAAGATTTTTTGTAAAATCTAAAATTTGTACAAAAGTGTATTGTAACGTATGTATATACGCTAATTGCTTCGAAGTCCACATTGGCATATGCTCCGCGATACCCCTTGGATTTTGGCTAACAAAACCAAGCAGGATTGCGTATAACATATATTCAAAGTCCACATTGGCATATTCTCGCAATACCCCTTGATTTTTGATCAACAAAAACAAGCAGGATTGTGTAAAAAACAAAGCGTAATACATCTGTGCATGCATGCATATGTACAAAGTGCAGTGATCTCTAATACGAGCGCTCATTAGCACATAGTAAAATATCCACCTATAGGTATACCCTGTAGGACATTTGGGAATAAAGAAAAAAAAAAAAATTAAATCCAATTTAAGCGATTAATTATTTATTGCATTTTAAAACTCTTATTAACTTAAAAGAGTTCGCGATCGCGCATATTATTAAAATTTCAATTTCGTTCAAAACTCTTATTTACCTAAAAGAGTTCTCGCCTAATCAAATACATATATAAACGAAAATATTTTTTGAAATCTCGGTTTATCCAAAAGCCATTGGTTTTATTGATTTTTGTGAAACTCTTGCATACAAAAGAGTCCTCTATTGAACAATTTTTTTTATATGAAACTTTTCTAAACATCTATCTACAAGTCTAGTTTTCTCTAAGACGTTTTAATTTATTCTATACATCTTTTAAATGAGCTCAGACTCAAAGGAGTCCAAAACAACTCAGTTGCTAAAAATCCCAAAAATGATTTCAGACGAAAAAAGTCCGTGTACACCGGCAGAAGCTACACGCTCAAAGCAAGGTGCTACAAAACTAAAGAGGGGTAAAGACATTTCTTATACAAAGTTCATTGCTGAGAGTGACAGTTTGATACGATACTGCACTCGATTTTCATCTTCACCGATTCAAGACAATTCTGAATCGGTCTTAGAAATCAAAAAAGATAATTTAGACAATTTCTGGACACGTCTCCAAGCGGCATATGACGCAATCGTAGAATCTGATGACTCAGATCTACCGGAAAATTTTAAATCCTCGGCATACACCAAGTATGAACACTGCCTAGACCAGTTCGAAGACACAAAGGCAATGATTTCTGATCAACTAAAGCTTTTAAGAGCAATTGCACCTACTCCACAACCGAGAGTAGAGCTGCCACAAAGACAAGCCCAAGAGGCAAGTTCAGGCATTCACCTTAAAGTGCCAGTATGCGGCACAGATATATTTCATGGTGGTTATGAACAGTGGCCGTCCTTCCGGGACATGTTTACAGCTGTGTACATAAACCATCCTAAATTATCACAAGCACAGGAGTTGTATCACCTCAGATACAAAACCAAAGGTCAGGCAGGCGTAATAGTCAAACAGTTCGCTCTCAATGACGAAAATTTCGATTTTGCTTGGGAAGCTCTTAAAGCACGTTACGAAAACGAGAGAATATTGGTCGACAAACAAGTGACGATACTAATGAATTTACCAAAAATTCAGAAAGAAACCAGTGAAGAATTCATAAAACTTCAATCCACGGTTTCAAATTGTTTGTCTGTGTTATCAACACAGAATATTCCCACAGATAATTGGGACCCCATTCTGGTAAATATATGCACAGCTGCATTACCAGAAAAATCTCATCTCGAAGAAAGTGCCCAACGTGGCAGCAAATGAAAGAATTTCTTACTACCCAATACGAAATTGCAGAAAGGGTAGATAAAAAACTAGTAAGAACGAAAAACGTTCAAAACGACCTCAATAGAAGCTTCAATAGACCCCAAGCAAGTAGCCACAATAATTCAAATAGAAACTTTTTCAAAAATCAATCGTTCTTTTCCGAACAATATAAACAAACGTCATGCGAACTGTGCAGAGGAGGTCACAAATTAAAATTATGCGAAAAATTCAAAAAAATGAATGTTAGCGATCGAAACAATTTCGTAAGATCGAAAAAATTATGTACCAACTGTATGTCACATGCGCATACGCTTAAAGATTGCGAAAGCAAATTTAATTGCGTTTATTGCCATAAAAGACATCATTCTATGTTACATATAACCAATTTTTCCAGCTTACCCCCAAACAATGCAAACGTTAAACGAGCAACAGGATTAGTTGCCACAACAAATTCTGAAAACTGCCAAAAAGCACCATGCTGCTTAAAGGCGTTAAAAACCCAATCGCTACATAGCGAAAATCACAGTAGGGTACTTTTACCCACAGCAGTTGTCTCCATCGAGCACCGAGGAGAACTGTTTAAACTCAGAGCCTTAATAGACCAAGGATCACAACGATCATTTATAGCGTCTAGGGCTCAAAACAGGCTTCAGTTGCCAACAAAACTGGCCAATTTTGAAATCACGGGAATGGGCGGAAGAGTTGTTCAAAACTCAAATAAAATCTGCCCCATTACCCTCTTTTCCCCCAAAGCGGATAAACGCATACAAGCAGAAGCTATTGTCTTACCGCAATTAACCAACATGCTACCAAGCTATCATATAAATAGCAAGCATTGGCAAAAGGTTTCACACCTTAAGTTGGCAGACCCCAACTGCAACACTCCCGCTCAAATAGATCTCCTATTAGGCAGCGATCTCATACCACAAATTATTCTCGAAGGTATTGAGAAAATTACCAAAACACTTCTGGCGCAAAATACCATTTTCGGATGGGTCCTAAGCGGACTAGTTGCGGAACCAGTTACAACATTGACAACTCAAGTTGAGGAAGTCTCAAATGAGTACCTCAATTCACAATTGAGAAAGTTTTGGGAACTAGAAGAACTCCCCCCCATATCAGTCACAACCCCTGAAGATCAGTATTGTGAGGATTTTTACAAAGCCACAACTACTAGATCAGAAAATGGTCGGTACGTCGTACGACTACCACTTAAGCAACAATTTCCTAACACACTCGCCTTAGGTCACTCTCGCACCTCTGCAATACAGCAGTTTCTAAGTATGGAAAGAAACCTACTTAAAAAAGGTGAACTCAAATCAGAATACGATGGTGTGTTAGAAGAATACCTCCATTTGGATCACATGGAGGAAGTAACCCCAGGGGAGAAAATCGTCAACGGCAAATACTACTCCTTTTACCTGCCACATCACGCAGTAGTGAAGCCAGACAAAAAAACAACAAAAGTAAGAGTTGTTTTTAATGCCTCGAAAACCACTAGTTCAGGGAATTCCCTAAATGATATCCTATTTACGGGACCCACTCTACAACCAGATTTAATGCTTCTGATATTAAATTGGCGTATATACAAATACGTATTCAATGGGGACGTTGAAAAAATGTATCGGCAAATAGGCGTACATAAAGACGACCAAGATTTTCAACGTATTATGTTCCGAAGATCCCCCACCAGTCCTTTACGCGACTTCAAATTAAAAACAGTTACATTTGGCGTTAACTGTGCACCATATTTAGCCATTCGAACTCTCCACGAATTGGCAGACAACACAAAGTCAGAATTTCCTCTGGCAACTGAAGTGTTGAAAACTCAAACGTATGTGGACGATATTCTGTCTGGAAGTCACACCCTTCCACAAGCATACGAGGCCTTATCACAGGTAATAAAAGCCCTCAAATCCGCAGGGTTTCCTTTAAAAAAGATTACGGCAAATCACCCGAATATACTCAAAAATATTCCAAACGAAAATTTGTTGGACACTAATTTCCTTATATTCGAAAAGGAAAGTACAACAAAAACGCTAGGCATCCAATGGAATGCGATATCGGACCAGTTCTCATACACGACAGAGTCCATATCCGCATTATCAGCCATAACGAAAAGACAGATTTTATCCTCGGTGGCAAAACTTTTCGACCCCGCAGGATGGCTTTCGCCAATTATGATCCAAGCGAAAATCTTAATACAAGAATTGTGGCTAGATGGAACCGACTGGGACGAACAAGTGAAACCTCTTCGCTTAGAAAAATGGTCCCAGTTCGCAAAAAATCTGAATGACATTTCTCAGATACAAATTCCACGATGGGTAAACTACTCCCCCGAACACAAAGTCGAATTACATGGCTTTTGTGACGCCTCAGAAAAGGCATATTGCGCTACTATCTATGTGCGCACGCAAAGTGATGCCACGACCACAAGCCACTTATTAGTAGCAAAAGCAAAGGTGGCCCCTTTAAAAACTATAAGTCTCCCACGACTTGAGTTATGTGGCGCACTACTACTTTCAAAATTAGTAGCCATGGTGCAAATGCATTTAAATATGACAAAATGCAAACTATATATGTGGTCCGATTCAGAAATTGTACTAGCCTGGTTGGAAAAACCACCACATGCATGGAAGACGTATATTTCTAACCGAACGTCTCAAATTCTTGACCTAGTGGGATCAGCCACTTGGCGTCACGTAGCCAGTGCTGACAATCCTGCCGATCTAGGAACAAGAGGGTGCAAGCCACTGCACCTTGCCACTACCACCCTCTGGTGGAATGGCCCCCGATGGTTGATAGAATCTCCTGATTCTTGGCCACAATCCCCCATGCGCAACATTATCGCCCCAGAAGGTCGAAAAATCGCCAACTTTCACACATTATTGGATGATGCCGACATCCTTGAACGATTTTCCTCGTTTCCAAAAGCGCTCAGAGTAGTCGCTTATATGTTCAAATTCATAGAACAACTCAAAAGCAAAGTTAAGGGATCACATAATTTCCCATGCAACACAGTGACGCACCTAGAGTTGCAAAAGGCAAAGGTCGCACTAATAACATATACACAAACGCGCTATTTCAGCCGCGATATATCACTACTAAGAGAATCGAAGCCGATTGACAAAAAGAGCTCACTCTTAGTCCTCAACCCATTCCTGGACACGAAAGGTCTGCTTCGTGCCAATGGTCGGCTTGCTAATTCGAGCCTAACATATAACGAACGCCATCCCATAATAATCCCAGAGAGGTCACCATTTGCCACACTGTTCCTCCACTACATCCACATCTTAATGCTACACGCCGAACATCGTCTCATGCAACAGATGGTACGCCAGGAGTATTATATCCCCCGTCTTAAGCCGCAAATCAAGAAGTGCATCTTCACATGCAAGATTTGCACTATGCACAAACAGAAGATGCGAACGCAGATTATGGCAGCACTTCCACCGGAACGCTGCAATTTCGCTCTGCCTTTCACCACAACAGGTGTTGATTTTGCTGGGCCTTTCCAAGTAAAGGCATCCATGTTAAGGTCTCCCACTCTCATGAAAGGCTATGTGGCTGTCTTTGTATGTTTCACGACAAAGGCAGTACATCTTGAGCTATGTAGTAATCTGACGACGGATGCTTTTCTCGCGGCATTTGCTCGCTTCGTCGCTCGACGTGGCTACCCATCAAAGATCATGAGCGACAATGGCAAAACGTTCATTGGAGCTCAACGAGCCACCGAAAAGCAATTTGTGGATTTCCTAAAACAAGTGTCACCCGACATCGTACAAAAGTACGCCCCTCAAGGTATCAACTGGCAATTTATACCCCCAAGCGCTCCTCATATGGGCGGTTTATGGGAATCAGCTGTGAAAAGCTTCAAATCCCATTTCAAACGGGTAGCTGGAAATTATAAATTCAATTACGAAGAGTTCACGACGTTATTAAATCGAATTGAAGCCGTTCTCAATTCACGGCCACTCACAGTATTATCGCAAGACCCCTCAGATTTCACCGCCTTAACTCCAGGGCATTTTCTAAAAGGAGCACCCATCCTGGCCATTCCTGAGCCAGGCGTGGAGTCGCTATCTCTATTAAATCGATGGGAACGAATTAAAATTCTCCATCATGATTTCAGCCGCCGCTGGAAGGACGAGTACATAAAGGATCTCCACAAAAGATACCGCTGGAAGACTCCTGAACAAGCGCCTAAACTTGGAGACTGTGTCCTCATTCACGATGATTGTCTACCCCCCACCGAGTGGCGGCTTGGCCGCATAGAAAAGCTACATTACGGCCCCGACGGTCACATACGAATCGTTAATCTCCGTACGCAAAACGGAACGCTGACCAGACCGCTCGTGAAGCTCTGCTTTTTGCCAACTTTCGATGATCGCGAATGTGAAAAACCGCAAAAACAAACTGATATTATCGTGTCACAATAAGCTAATCAAATGAAAGCGAGAAATACGCCAATACCAACCGTTAAAAAATACAAACCGCAAATCGAAATAACCAAACCGATACTGTCGCGATATAATAAAATCACTAAATTTTACGCTAAAACGAGAAATACGTCCGTAATAAACCGCTAAGAAATAATAAACTGTCAAAACCAACAAAGAATCTTAGCCAAAAAATTGTCGATCAATATGACGACACGTTCATGCCACATATCGTGGCACCTTCACCATGTTTGCTTATCTGATAGAAATTTATAATCAATAATCTTCTCTATACAGATTACCATGGATATAGATACACCAGCCGCAAATACGTCAACCGCTCGCGCGGCTACGAATGGGCCACGCAACGGGCCTACTCCAGCGCCCCGGACGATAGTTGCGACAGCATCGGCCGCTGCACCGGCCCCCGCACCAGCAACAACGCCGGCACCTGTACCGGCAACCGCGCCTGCAGCGGTCCTACCCTCCGCACCGCGTGGTGGCACGCGACCACCACCAAACCCATCACAGACTACAGAGACCCGTCGGATAAGGTGTCCCATCTGTCGACGCCCTCATCGTCTCCACCATTGTGGAATATTTAGGGGTATGCGGCCTCTGCAACGGCAGCAAGTTGCTCAGGCCCACGGGCATTGCATCAACTGCCTGTCGCACACTCATGCAACTACCGAGTGTGAGTCACGTGGGTTGTGCCAGATGTGCCACCGGCCGCACCACACGCTGCTACACCGCAGCTCGTCACGCGAGGTGAATCGGCCACCCATCCATCGCGGCCGCACACCCCGATTCCAACCCTCAGCTCGTGCCGCACCCCAACGGAGCGGAACATCACTGCGGCGTCGACAGCCTAGGTCACCATCTCGTCGTTCTACGGGGATGAGCAGCGTTGTGGCAACGCTGCAACAGCTGCAACGCCTTTTAGGCTAAACAGTCGTTTAGGGGGGCCGGGATGGCTAAATGAGCATCTGACCCCCCTCTTAATCTAATAAAACTACACCCACACGAACACACCATACTCAACACGGTCACATCATCCACACATCATACTCCACACATCTACACCAATATTCATCCCACACACACCAACTCATCATCATCTACACCACACCTTTCACACCACACACGAGGACACCAAACACAATGAACAAAAGGGACTGGCGGACGGCGCCAGCCTCTCTTTCTGATACGATCCGCGCGCATATACGCATCTACCGGCATTTTCTTATCCCGCATTTGTTATTTTTAAAACCACTGGTAAGTGTCGCGAGTTTTTATATAAAAACCCTCTGAGTCCTTTCTACCCTTACCATCACATCTTAATCGCCTCTTTTAACCTTTTTCCGCAATATCGCCTTTATTTATTTCATTCCGTCTATTCCTTTCCTTTGCCAACTCTATGCATCCCATTCATTTCACAAGTCCAATAAATCACTATAATTCTTGCCGGTATCGCCACCCGCTGATCTCATATTTAGAAAAAGTATTTATTTTAGAATTAAAAGAACATTTGACTTTATACCTTTCTGAATCCAAATTTTTTTAATTGTCTCTCGTAGGTAACTCCAACACGTCATATCATATTCTCCGGTTAATCTCAGAGTCAAAGTTACAACTACAGCGCCCTCCAGCGATGGAACGATTGCATGCATTTACACAGTACGGCAAATAACAATGCTCTAGATCACTACCCCTATTATCGAGTTTTGCAAATACATCATCTCTCTCAGCAAGATAGCAATCGAATAGCTACGACGACCACAATCAACAGTAGCGGTGGAAGAGTAAATCCAGTAAATGGTATATTGCAGCGACCGCAGTTAAACACCAACAATGGCAGAATCAATACAATCACCTGCTGCAGTCTCAACCATCGTAGCGGTCCAATGGAGCCGACAAGAATATTCTACATTACATAGAGTTCGGTTTTTTAGCGAAAAATTGCAATTGAGATGATCGCTCCGTCTTTAGCAATATTATGGTCGATTAACCCGCAAGAGTCGGAAGCAACGCCAGTCAGTATGAACCGGATGACATTGGTGAGCAAGAGTCCGAATTGGCTAAGTAGAATACAATGAATAGTCTAATAAAGGTGCGAATGCCTGGCGCTCAACAAGTGCCCACAATTCAAATGGTGACATCCGTTTCTTAAACTCTCACGTATAATCAGTCGACGTAGTATTTAGTAGCAGATAAAGTTAATGAATTAGAAATGAGAAATAAACTATAAGCTGTTAAAATTAAGTAAGTGTTGAGTGTCAGTTTAAAACCGATTTAAGTCGAATCAGCCACGTTTAAAACAAAACTATGACAATCTTCCTGTATGTGCGTTTTTGTCAGTGAATATTAATTACAGGTCACTGTAATTAAAAGCACCAAAATTTCCATAAGTCATGGAGTCATGTTACAGCTGCAATTAATTTATGCACATTTCTCTTTGGGTGACTGCAGTCGTTTGGGGACTTCGTGTCCCAAATAATTCATTGCCGCAGGAGCTGAATAAATTAGAAAACTGTACTTGGCGTTGATGAATGTTGTAACTGGGTGAATGTGTGCCAGAAGATGTATTTAATCAAAATAGTGGAATAGGGGTCAGATTGACTCTCTGACTAGAGGAGGTTGTTTAAAATTATATTTTTATGTTAATGGAGTTTCTCTATCCTGATGGGTTTTATTAATTATGACAACATACCTGCACTATTCACCTATTTCTCTTTTTTCTTTTCATACTTATTCGTATTTCCAAGACTCTTCAGGTGCAGTCTAAAGGAGTTAAAGCTGGATTCGGAGGGTCATATATGCACGCCAGTTTTGATTTACTGTGAATAATTTATTTTACAAACCGCTAAATCGTTTGGATCCATCAGTAGTTATGACATGGCGTATGATATCTCATTATTGATAGATAAATTCTCGATTTCATTGTAATGTCTACTTTTAAGAGCTCTTGAGAGTTGGTATTACATTTCAAAAACAAAAACGTTCTATTGAAGAAATATTCTAGATCGTTGAGTTTTAATTAAAGATATATTTCATTTCAAATATAAGAAAATATAAATTTATATAAAAAAAAAAATAAAATAAAAAGAGCATTTTTTATTCCAAAAGATAATTAAAATTTTAATTCTCGAGTTTTATTCAGGTAAGTACTAACTTCATAAACAGATATATTGACCATGCGCTTTTAAAATACTTGGGCAATGCTTCTATTTTGTAGGCTTCACAGTACCTTCTAAACAAATTTTCTTAATCGTTGGATAATTCCTTGAATAAAAGTCTCAAATGAAAATCCATTCTCCAAATGGCTTTAATGAAGGATACTAAACTGATAACTGATAAACAGTGTAAAAAAATTAAAAAAGTTAAGCAACTTGCATTGAGCTGACACAAAATAGCTCCCTTGGCTATTGTTAGCCACATAATTACAAATTGAAGCGACTTTTTCAGCTTAATACTTAACTTCGGTTTCTATTACTTCTTATTCTTATTCTTATATACATGGATGTTTACATATATTGTACATATTTTTAACCAAGCAATCACCGCCCACGATTAAATGCTACTCAGTACCACTCCGCTTGCCAACCGCACTTAATTCGCATTATCCGTCAATTCCAAAGCTTCGGATAAATAATTCATGGTGATCTCAACATTACCAAATAAATGTACCACTGTGTGTTCGGATCATTACCGATTAATTAAAATATCATTTTCTTCGTAGGCACCACCAAATGTTCTCCCAGCAATCTATTTATGTATGTTTGTATGTATTTATAAAAACAATGAACGAGAAAAGGAAAGTAAGTCCCTGCGAAGCTGGCCAATTCAATTAAAGCTGCACCGAGTTGTGGCAGAGTGTGTGGTGTACAAATTCCGGCCGACAAAATTAGCATTGGCATTAACATTTACTTTCATTAAGCGAATTGCAAACAATTTATTTTATTTTATTTTTATACCCTAATTAAATTTCATTGATCCTGAGGCAGCCCATTAGCCAGGAGCACAGGAAAATTATTTATAGTCTCGGTATATATTTGTGTTATGTGCTTTATTGTGAGTTTAAATGCCACACAAGTTGTTGATATTACCAAATTTTCGGCAGCAATTTATTCTCATTAAGTTTTTATGTAATTTTAAGTGTTTTCTTGTTACACATTAACCACAAATCCAGAGGATATTTATTCATTTATTAAACTTCACTCCACACAACGGTGATTATATTCCCACGTGCCAGTATCAGCAGCATAGCATTTGTTTCAATCCAAGCCAGTGCCTGAACGGTCATGTTTGCTGACTTTTTGTCCTTCTTCTCTTGCATTTGTGCATCTTTTGACGAATTTGGTTGGATTTAATGGCTCAATTCTTAATGCGACCGCTATCATTCAAAGGCAACTGGGAAGTGATTGCTCGCTAATTTATCGTCGTTAATTTCACTTAATTTTAATTTCATCGTCTCTCGTAACGTGCCACAAATTTCTGGCATGCGATTTTTAACAGAAAATGTAATGTATTTTCGAAATTGAAGTTCGAAGATCTTTAAAGCCACTGAAAATAACTTTACCCTGTTTATTTATTTAACTTCTTTTTGTTAACAATCCTCGTGCTAAATGATACGGCTGTTTTAAATTGAGTGTGTACAATTTTGAACATACAATTTTTTAAAGGACTACAGCATGAATTGAATACATACCTAAATGCATACAGATATTTATCAACGAACACAGATGCACCCAAATAATTAAATAAATTAGGTTGAAACGTGCTAAAGCTGCAATTTTATTATTTGATCCACTGAGCTTTTGCCTCTGTGCTTTAATTGAATTACCAAGTTGCCATGTCAGAAAGTAAGTAGAAAAAGTCAGTGCCACAAGGCAATGACAATAGGACTGCACGTTATAAATTACAAACTTTCTAAGCCAATACTGGAAGTACCGAACACAGAAGAACTTCTGGCTGGAAATATTTAAAACCAAGAATTTAATATTAGAAAAGGAGAAAAGTTGGATAATTGTTTATCGCTAATTAGTGTTTTTGATGAGAATAAATTATTTAAAGAGACTCGAGAACGCGTAGTCGATGATCCACATCCAGGACGACCATCAGTCAATACCAACTGATGAGAATCGACAAAAAAACAGCGTCTGTGAGACAATGCTTTCCGAGTACAGGATATCATGAAAAGTATTGGCATGGTTCTGATTAACAGCTTACCACCCGGCTAATCTTTCAACTTATGCTTCTCCTTTCATTCTACATATGGTATATATGTATATGCCTTAACAGGTATATTTCTATATACTCGTACATCTACTTCAGAGAAGGTAATTAATTTTGACCACCAAAATAAGTAAACAACTAAGAAAAAGTTTGGGTGTAAGAGAGGGAATAATGATAATGGCTAAAGTTGTACATTGGATTACATTAATCATGCGGGGAGTGCAAATAGGTGCAGCTTATACTTTAGTGAGCCATTTGCTGTGGCCATAATTCTAGATGTAGTACAGACAGACAGTATTTGTAAACTGTTAATGGTGTGAATAATGCAATTAGACAAAGTTTCTGATAAAATTGCACCTACATTTGTACACAAATATACATATGTAGCATTCAAGTGAATTAATAACTGTGCTGCGTAATAAAGAAGAGTTAATTATGGACGCGAGATGCGAACGCATTTGCTTACATGTATGTACTTTAGCTAACTTTTTGATGCTTTGATGCTCTAAACGAAATATAAATTCCTGCCCATTTACATTCGCTGTTACAAAGTCAATCTTCAGTTTTTAATGGGGAATGTTTTTTTTAGGTCGGCTAATTCATACATATACAAATTAATTACAATATGTATACTATTAACTGAAAAGTAAATCCTTATCTCGTGAGGCACCGCAATGTCATTAAATTGCTTTAGTAATTTCAAATAACAAATTTCCTCTCCAGGTTACGCTTTATTTTAATGAAAATTTCACTTCTGAACTGTTAGGATTCTGTTTGTCGGTATTTTTGTTTTATATAAAACTGTTTGTTTTCGTGTGTGACAATTATCAAATTTCGATCACATGTCATGTTTTACTTTTCTGGCATAACTGTTCACAATTGCGGTAATAGCTTTCATGAATGCCTTTACCACCGAAAAACAAAGAACTAGCCATCAATTTCAAAGTCTGTCTTTGCCACCTTAGCAAACATTTTCCAAAATCTGCGGTACACCAATTTTGCACACCCCGCCAACGTCATATAACTTTATATCAAGTGGCTATCAGCTGTGCTTCTGGTAGAGTTGCTTCTAAATATCAGTTGCACGTGCTGATTATTTCACTTAAGTTCACACAGTCGCCAAAATGGGCAAGTAAGTGGAAATAGCAACAATAAAAGAAACCACAAATATGCTTTATTCAGCAGACAATCAGACGATGAGTCAACCAGTACCACTTGCATAAGCTAGTCTGTGCCTTACATAAGTGAATATCTTCCGATTACATCCACTAATTTCTACCAGTTACAGGCGTTAGACATCAACATCCGCCAAAGGCCACCGATATTTGATTCGAAGTTCGATTTGGCCATAAAGATAAGACAACCACAAAGTGGTTCCGCAGCATTACTGAACACATGTGTGTGGATGAGTGTAATCGCGTGGTACACATACATACACAAAGTGATATCGAGTTCCAGTTGAATGAGCAGACAAAGCGACAGTGTCGCAAAATCTAATTAACACCAAGCAGTTGGAGGCTTTTGGCAATTTTATGTCGCGCCCACTTGGAATCTATACAACTGTAGTTACATTTAGTATATAATTACGGTAAGAAAGCTATATGATTTAAAAAATTGCAGTTAACCACATAGGCTCACACTATGTTCTGCCTGCTCATAAATAACAGTTTTCGCGTCTGGTAATTATTCTTGGCTGTCATTGTGGTTGTTTATTGCTGTCAATGCTTTTTACCAAAATTACCAAAAGTTTAAATAATTTTAATTATTTCCGAGGTCCCAATGTATGCATTGAAAATATAAGTTTGTGTATCCTTTTCACTTCAAGCTGATATTTATATCAAACTTTGTCAATAAAAGCTAATAGTTTAAACTATTAGATTGTTGGGCAAAACAATAAGAGATTATTAACATGGAACGTAGGAACGTCATATCACTTTTTGGGGTAATAAATTGCTGAAGTAAATGTTAACTGCATGGGGAGCTGCTATTAATTTGCAGGTCTTAAGTTTTCGTTTTAGTTTGTTTCATTTTAACAATTTTTAGATGTGAGGCATTTGTCATTTGGAGGGCATAAGTTTAATTTTTCATAAGATAATTTATTACCTCAATTTATTATACAGATTTATTTTATTTCAAATTAGATTGAATAACAACGAGAGTACACTAAGATAAATTCAACTCCACCAAACTCTTAAATTCGAATGAATATAAGCTTCCTTCCGTATCTTTAACTCCTTTATGGTAAGAAAAAAATGTATTTCTTTATTTGAGTATGGACATAAATATCCGTAGAACTTGATAAATCACCAACTTGCCAAGTGAAAACATAAAAAATGCGGCATAATAATAAAAATGTATATATGTATAATGAATGCTTACAGTAAGCGCACATTTTCTCCAGCCTCTCGGCCTACTTTGCATATTTGCAGCAAAGTAGTGGAAATGAAACTGAAAATCTTGAAGAAACTTTTGAAATAAATATATTTATGACCAGCAGTAGTGAGAGGGTAAACTTGTCTTTCCAAAAGCAGCAAAAGTTACCATATACAGGGTAACCCCTTTCGAGGTTCTCTACTTTTACATAGAAAAAGCTCAAAAACTTCAAATTTAGTGGGGATTGTTTTTTATCATTCGAAAGAACATTTTGTCATTTACTTTTTAAAGATTATCTATTTTAAATGTTGGCCGCAGTTACGTCTCCGATCCGGTCCGGTCGATCCGTTGTGTTCAATTTTCGATGACTCATTCGATCATTTCGACTGGTAACTGGCAAACGATTTTCTTGAGGCAGTGTCTGAAAACTCATAATTTAGCCAAATTTTTACTTCAACAGTGTTTTTTATATTCCAAAAGCAATATTTTTTCAAGCCAAGTGATCCTCCCATTTTAAAGAAGTATACACAAGTATGTACACACCCTATTCAATAGAATTATATTCATGTTTAAAGTATTTGAAGAGAGAACAGAGCTGAAACTTAGCGATTGGGAAGTAAGGATTCGAAGGCAAAGCAATCTACGTTCAGTGTGTGCCTTGCATAAATATTTTGTATGTCAGTCAGTTCTTGACTTGCAACTAGTACTAGTACACATAACATTTGCACTATTCGCCATCCGTCAAAATAGTTTATTTGTTACCGGATTATGCAAATACATATTATACATTACAAAGCTGAAATACCTCGACATATATAAATTCAAGTATTCACTATATAAAAATTATGTACATAAATATCTATTTTAACCAAATAAATACGTTTATATAGGTCAAATGTTAGTCCTTCGGTGCAAATTGATGCGCCTGTCGCCAAGCGTTCAATCAAATTGAAATATTTTGCTTCAAAATAAAATTTGCATAAAAGAAGGTTCTGCAGCACTTGAATAAATATGTTATAAGTATATTTATTAGTATATTTGGCATAATATATATGCGCGCCCATAAAAAAATAACGCAATTTTTGCAGCAGCTATAAAGTATATTTAGAAAAATATAAGAGCAATCCATGCTTAAGTAGATTATAACAAACTTAGCAGTAAGCAAATACTTATGTGCATATATGGCTTTGATTTTAAGTAAACCCACAAGAGTCCTTGAGAATGTGCACACAATTTATCAGAACTTTTAAACACAAACACTTATCTACATATTTACTTCGCAAAGCACTTAGAGCATAGAAAAATGGGGTCACTGTTGTTTATGGCTCGTACATAACTTTGAGTTACTGGAAAAGAAAATTATAATATGAAATATATGCCTACACACATAAGCAAATTTGATGAATTTGTGTAGGTCCTAGAGTGAATAATAAAAATAATTCTGTAGTGCTGGCCTATGGTACTTACTTCAACCTGTAAGAGAAGCTCGATTTGTTGTCCATTTTTGTTATTGCGTGGTTAAGTGTGTGAACAAATTTCATGTGTGAATGAATTTGAGAATGATATTTTGTGAAAACCCAAGGTCCAGTATGAGTGTGAGTAAATTTCACGTAGTGTTTATTACTAGGTGGACCGATAAGGGTTATATATTTACCTCAGAAACCTTCTTAATCACAAATGATGGCAATATATGAGTATTTGCACCTTCCTTTTATTTGGAAATATTACGTATGCTCTAGTCATTTTAAATATGTTTTTTACATTTTCAATTTTTTTAAATTTTTAAAGTATTTTTTTTGTTTTATATTTTCGATTTGCTTCGGTCATACCATCTTGCCACGCGCCATCAAACAATGTGAAAATTAGGTAAAAAAAATAAATGAACAAATTCGCCAAACAAATATGTACAGTGAAATACCTTCGCCCTCTTTTTGCCATCCTCCACTCGGTTGTGTTTTAATATGACTGAACAAATATTTACATAATTTTGCTTTGATGCCAAAAACAACACGTTCTACAAAGTCAATTAATGCCGTATAAGGCGGCAGAGGAAACCTTTGACACAGCGACTCGAAGACATTTTCATTTTTAACATATATGTAGGTGCCGCCACGCACACGAAGCCAAATTCAACAAGGAGGCTTGTAATCTATTTAAGAGCCAAAAAAGCTGTGTCTTCTTCCTTCCAGAACTTGTGCCATCAACAAATAAAATTTTATTTTAGCAGACAGCTGGGCATTGACAACCATGATTGGTTATTTGTAATTGATTGTTGCCTAATTTTTCGGGAATATTTCGTATGCCATAGATGCTTCTTACCAACATGCTTGATTACAATGCTCTAGATAACTACCGCTCTTAGCGAGTTATGCAAATGCATTGTTGTAACCAAAGTCAGTCAGAATGGTGCAGCCAATGCTGCTGAGTTGCAGAAATCGAAAACAATCATACTTTCATGTTAAATGAAGTTTCTTGCAAATAAAGTATTTAATATTCTCAAACTTAATATATACACATATTTTAAATTATAGTTATTATGACATACCAGTACTTTTTATTCATTTATTCTTTAATGGTTTTATCAATATTGAAATATAATTTCCTTAGTTCACTGATTATGTGTTTCGCAGAATATAAAAATAATTTAAATAATACTATCTTAGAATTGGGTCTGCTAATTGTCCTTGACGAAGACAAACAATAATTTGCAATTCTCAACAAGCACCTACGAAATAAAAAATGCAGGATATAGTAATAAGCGAAACGCGATAAAAGAGGAAAAAGGGGAACGCGGTAGTCGTTAATACCGCTGATAACAATATGTTACTTTCCTGCCTTCTTAACTTCCTATCAACTTACCTTCCTACCATTTTATCTGTTTGGCTGCTATTTATCCACCAGCCGTACCCCATGCACTTTCGTTTCGCCTGGCAACGTTTGGATTGAACAAGTGTGTTGGCGTGACGCGTGCAAAGTATTAGAATGACTCAATAAATAGTTTCCATGATTTTTTTCTAGCAGCTGTATGCCATTAATATTTCCACGTTATCTATTTTTACCGTAACTACTGGGTTTCTGGTTACATTTGCTGTTTATCAATGCTCTGCGCTGCGTGTTTTACACCTTAACGGGTTTGAACCGGTGCCAAGTTATAAACAACAGGTTCACAACTTTCTAATTTGATTACAAGTGTTAGTCGCCATGGTTGGTAAACTCAAAAGCGGCGAATTCATGGTAAGCAGGGTTAAGAGAGCGAGTGTAAAGTCATTTTACGGTAAGACCGAAAGCTTTGTGTCCTTATAGTTCTGTACTGTAATTTTTTATGGCAATGAAAACAAAGTTTTATTACTTGAAGTTTAAAAATTATTAGAAACTATTTTCATAATGTAAGGTAAACGAAATATTTAAAATAACATAGCATGAAATCAGAAATCTTGAACAAAGAACGCACCTATCTTTGTGTAGACTAACAGAAATTGTTAAATTAAAATTGTCTCTAAATTGCCTGAGGTCAATTTAAAATGTTCTAGGAAACCTATATTTGTATCTCCCCTGTAAAGCAGCCAGTGTTAAAGCAGACAAACTCCTTTATAATTATGTAAAACTTGAAAAATTGTTGTGAGTGCCTAAAATCTCAACTACACAAAACGTGTACATTCAAAATACTACGAGCTGGTTTAGTTACTACTCATTTATGATAATTATATTATATCTTAATGTCATTCATGTGGCGTGTTTATGGGCTAGAATCTCCCATCAAGGAAACAATTCTGTGAACAATTTCAAAGCCCCATTAATTACCAAAAATATTTCAACTGGATTATTTTCATGTAGAAGACAAATATATGGGGGACAAGAATATTAGATATTAGGTTAGGTTAAGTTATGATCCAACGCCGTTGAATCTCACTTAGACAGAAATTCGTTCTTTGTGTTACACAAAATTTTAAAAAGATATATAATCCGATCCTCATCAATCGACGAATCGGGATATTTCAATCTCAGTCTAGCAAAAGCGGGCAATAAAGGAGGGACTGACAAGATAATTCCATCTCGCCTTCCTCCATACCGCTTTGGCAAACAGCGCCCGACAGAATACTGAGCTGGAACGCGTGTAAGTTTTTTGGACGGTATTCTGTCAGTCTCCTATAAGGAGTCAATTGTTCAGATGACCTCTTACGAGCCAGAAGGATTTCGCAGTCATTCAAGTTCTGGTTGTTGACCAGCACTAGCTGAGCTTACTGGCGCCCCAATAGTTAAACTTAAGAACGCAAGCAGGCATCGGAGAATAGACTTTAATCGGATGAAATTGAAGAAGGATGCCAGGTCACTGGCTTTGCAGTTCTGAGTGAATGCACACTAGGGTGGGTCGATTCCGGAATTTTTTCGATTCGGTATTTCTAATAGTGCGGAAAAGTTGCCTTAGTACTTCCTGATTCCAATGCAACTTTTTGTTTTGAGATCGGATTGCATCTTCAACCCGAACCTCGGCCTTGAAATTTCGGAAATTCGCCTAAAATCGTGAAATTGTCTACCTAGCACCTGAAATACGCATCTCATGGCAAAATGTATAAAGCAAAAGTTATTTGTCACGTCATTTGCTACCGAAATGGTATATGTGATCATGGCCGTAGGACGAACCGTTCCCGAGATACGAGCGAAAAGGCGGCGCGCCACAGCGCAAGGTCAAAATTGTTGCAGCTCTCAGCTAACCTGTATTGGTCACCCAGAACCCACCGCGTGGAGGTAGCTGCTCTTCGGGTTCCTCCCAAGCCCAACCCAACCAACCAACCATATGTCAGGCTTGTTTTAGTCTGAATTTGTGTCAAATTTATTGATAAAATCAGATTTTGTACTAAACTTTGGCACTTGTTGCCTAGATTTCAGTGTAGAGCGTATAAAAAGATCACGAGATTGGGGGCCAATAACTTTAGAAGATGCCTCTGTCACCAGTTTGACGATTCTCTCGACTGCCACGGTGTGAAAGGGGAATTCACTAAATTTCTATACCTCTGCAGTGTCTCCCGACAGCCCTTTTATGAGTTCTTCGTTAGAAACTGAACAAAGAACTGGTGAAACAGTCAAGGTAATAGTCTTCCAGTTAATCATATCGTAATAAGTATTAGCTTTCAAATTCAGCTTTGGCACTTTATTACATCTAACTCTTCCATTTATGGTGTCAGACTCTGCTTCTCTGGCTGCCAGAAGACGGTCAAGGGCCAACTTTCTGACTTCTATCCGTTCGTCAGTCATCATACCAAGGAGAATGTTTTCTGGAAGAGAAAAGAAAGCATTCTGTTGAATGGATTAATCGACAACCTTGCGCAGTTTAGCGAGTAAGTATCTCGACCTTTGAATTGCAGCATAGAGATGGCGCGAGCCATCTTTGATTGAACTGTTGAATCTTATTGAGAACCACAAAGGTGAGTAAACTGTAAGTATGTACTTGACCAAAATCTTTATTTCCTTTGTTGGTTTGTCAGTAGAAATGTATAATCTCAGAATTCTATTTGCACAGGTGAGCCAGCGAGATTTGCACATGTTACCTGGATGCATCGACGCTAAATCTGAGGAACATTGACCGGAAATAACAGCTTCTGATATTTTATAGAGATAAGCTTGGTCTGTGCTAAGTTGGGTCGGATTAATAACCTCAGAAGGTAATTGGCAGGATGGAAAACTTTCAAATTTGACAACAGGCAACTTCTCACAATAAGGGAGCAGTTTACCTATGTCGCCAGAGAATGTATTTGGACTCTTTGAGACACCATCTATGTGTTCGAAAAGAGCACGGAATGGAAGCTCGTTGAAATGTAGAAGACAAACAACCCACTGTAATGGCCTACCTATTCTTTCTTCTAGTTTCCGAATGATTCCACCTTTCCAACCTGTGTTCGTGTTGGTGCCATCAGCACCGACAACTTCTAGATGTTCCACATCAACTGAATTGTCTTGTAAATGTTGCCATATAGCTTGCGTCTCATCCTCATCTGACCCGGAAGGAGAAGTGACGTGGCCAAAGTAATGACAACCAGGTTCCGCTATAAGAGAAATATGTTCCTCTTTGACAGTGTCGCGGTAGTACTTTTCACCTTCGCTGACTTGTGTAAGTGTATTGTCTTTGCGGCCGTCAAAATACAGCCCATATACGGAGTCAATACTTTCGGTGTTCTGGAGCTTAACACCAACACTTTTTTTTGCCCGACTAATCTTGCATTTGTCAGTGACAAAGCTAGCCTGATCCTCTGTTATCAAACCTGCTTTTTTGGCATCCAGAAAAGCCGATGAAACAATCAAGGCCGCTGCTCTATCACTTACTCCAAATCTTTGGGCAGCTAAAGCAGTGTGTTGTAAAACTAGTGTGTTTTGTTTGGTTTTAGAGGATGGAAGAGAAAATTCATCATCACCATCGTTTTTCGAAGAATCAATGTGCGACGCGCCTACATTGTTGTCGTCTGTATGAGAGTCTGGCTGATCTGAATGGTCACGTGTTCTAGCTGATACTTTTCTGGTAAGTGTTGTCAAATAATGCGATGTCAAATAATTTTCCGGCAGAAGAGACAAAGTCGTCTCTTTTAGAGCTCAAACCTATTGGGTTCCTTAAAAACATTTTTTTAAGTGTCAGAAATTTCTTATGGTATGTGGTGAGCATTTGTACAACTCTGGTGTGTGAAACTATCGGAATAGATGACTTTTTGAAAGTATTTTCAACCTTTTTTGCAACTATTTCTGTAACCTCTTTACTCCTAGGTTCATAGTTGTCGCCTCGGAGTCGATAACACAAAAGAACATCCTGGTAAGTAAAGGGTGATTTTTTAAGAGCTTGATAACTTTTTAAAAAAAAAAACGCATAAAATCTCATCGGTTCTTTATTTGAAACGTTAGATTGGTTCATGACATTTACTTTTTGAAGATAATTTCATTTAAATGTTGACCGCGGCTGCGTCTTAGGTGGTCCATTCGGAAAGTCCAATTTTGGGCAACTTTTTCGAGCATTTCGGCCGGAATAGCCCGAATTTCTTCGGAAATGTTGTCTTCCAAAGCTGGAATAGTTGCTGGCTTATTTCTGTAGACTTTAGACTTGACGTAGCTCCACAAAAAATAGTCTAAAGGCGTTAAATCGCATGATCTTGGTGGCCAACTTACGGGTCCATTTCTTGAGATGAATTGTTGTCCGAAGTTTTCCCTCAAAATGGCCATAGAATCGCGAGCTGTGTGGCATGAAGCGCCATCTTGTTGAAACCACATGTCAACCAAGTTCAGTTCTTCCATTTTTGGCAACAAAAAGTTTGTTAGCATCGAACGATAGCGATCGCCATTCACCGTAACGTTGCGTCCAACAGCATCTTTGAAAAAATACGGTCCAATGATTCCACCAGCGTACAAACCACACCAAACAGTGCATTTTTCGGGATGCATGGGCAGTTCTTGAACGGCTTCTGGTTGCTCTTCACCCCAAATGCGGCAATTTTGCTTATTTACGTAGCCATTCAACCAGAAATGAGCCTCATCGCTGAACAAAATTTGTCGATAAAAAAGCGGATTTTCTGCCAACTGATTTTGGTAATAAAATTCAATGATTTGCAAGCGTTGCTCGTTAGTAAGTCTATTCATGATGAAATGTCAAAGCATACTGAGCATCTTTCTCTTTGACACCATGTCTGAAATCCCACGTGATCTGTCAAATACTAATGCATGAAAATCCTAACCTCAAAAAAATCACCCGTTAGGTAACTGGGACTCAGAGAGATTGTACGGATATATGCCAAACACAGGACATTTCTGTCTAAATTTAAATTTAGATACAGACATTTTGAGTTCTGTGTTTTGTTGAGAGAATATAAGTGATAGCACCTGGCGAAATCAACGACAAGAGTGAAGGAACTCGATGAAAAAATATTTATGTGGACACCAGTCCGAACGTGTCGTATGGCGCAGGGAAATGAATGTAAGTGGTAGAACTCGGCGAAATCACCGACAAGAGTGAAGGAACTCGATGAAAAAATATTTGTGTGGAGACCAGTCCGAACGTGTCGTATGGCGTAGGTGAATGAATGTGAGTGATAGCACTCGGCGAAATCAACGTCAAGAAGTGTGGCCGCAAGCCGATTTTCACCTTGCGCTATGGCGCGCCGCCTTTTCGCTCGTATCTCGGGAACGGTTCGTCCTACGGCCATGATAACTTTTGTTTTATACATTTTGCCATGAGATGCGTATTTCAGGTGCTAGGTAGACAATTTCACGATTTTAGGCGAATTTCCGAAATTTCAAGACCGAGGTTCGGGTTGAAGATGCAATCCGATCTCAAAACAAAAAGTTGCATTGGAATCAGGAAGTACTAAGGCAACTTTTCCGCACTATTAGAAATACCGAATCGAAAAAAGTCCGGAATCGACCCACCCTAATGCACACCTCTCTGAAAGAGGCTGAACTCATGAGCAATACATCTATTTGACCTCGATGACGGTCAACTACGCTTGAAAAACGCAAAATTACTAAAAAGTGGCAACCTATAAGTTTTAATTTAATATAAAGATTTGGAGAAAGTGGAATAATTTAATTTTGTATCTATCAAATTCTTCAAGCCATATTTTCATTTTCCGGGTGCAGTTCAATGTATTTTTTGGCCTTGATTCGCCAAGACAACTTATCAAGCGGGCAACTGAGAATCATACGTACAAGTAAATTCATGCCACGATTCAATTTCATATTACTGAGAAGAAATGTGAAAATGGTAATCGGAATTGAAACGAACCCTTTCCGGTATTTATCCATATTTTTCTAAGTTAAGTCTGCGTGTGTCTATGACAAACCAAAGAATGGGATCACGTTGTTTACCCATATTATTGCTTAAGTTTATAGTTTTATCATATTCGGTATTAAAGCGTGCGAATATTTATTTTTTGAAATCATGCAACTGAAATTTACTACCAATCCTAGACAGTTTTATTGGTGACCATAAACAAACAAATAAAAACACAAATCGTAAAAAAAGCGAAAATGCGACAATTAATCACATAAAAAACTCAAGAAAAATCTGCTCTGTTATAGAAACCGAAATCGCTAAAAATCATTAAACTACACAAGTCAGCAGACGAACTATGCAAAGTCAGACAGTACTAAATAAATAACTGGATTCCACAAAGTTTATTCATATTCAGCAGTCTGCGCTCACAACAATAACAAAGACGTGTTGAGTTAAAAGTTCATGAGCATACAACTTCTGCTTTTTATAAAAGCTTTGGGCGTAATAAACCGAGCGGTTTATCTATCAAATGTGCTGAATAATGTAATAATTAAAATTGACACGTTTTCTAACGCGGTTTCTCTCCAACCACATTTCGAAAGTTTTGCTGCATAAATCTTTTTAAAGTATGGGAGGTCATGGTTAGCAATTAGAGTTTTCAGACGCCAACTTGTTGTTTATTTTAAGCACATCAATTGCCCAACTACCATATTAGTGGGTGACGCAGCTCAATATAAGGAACTATTTAGAGACATTCATTCTTTAGCGCCACACTCAATCAAACGGCAGTCGTTAAGTCGTTAAGCTCAATTCAATGTAAATACAAAGGTATAAGTGAAAAATTAAATCAAACGCTATGTCATTCGATTGATTGATGAAAGACTTGTTGACAGCAGATTTAGTGCTTGTCATAAAAGTAGCCAAGCACTTTTCAAGTTGCTTCCATAAATGCCACATATAGCTAAGCCCTTATTTGAGAGAAAATTGGAAAGTAACTGACATTTTACAGAAAGCTCAGTAGGTGACTCATAGTTTTACAAACTAACTGGTTCAAGGCCATTCAAAGCTTATTATGCAGGTATTATTATTAAAACGAATGGCATGTTTCTGAAATTTGGTTTCGGGAAAAAATGAAATGTCATTAGGCAACGAAAAGGCAGCACTGTGGGACCTATAAAATAATTTTGATTGCAGAAAATAGTGGAAATATTTACGGAAATAGTTCTGATTATAAGTTAGGGCAGGAATTAGAAGCAAACGGTTTTGCGGCGGCGTATGAGCAACTTATTCAAATTTTGATCTCACAGAGAGCCATAATGTATGTATGTATATGTTTAATTGTTTTTTGTCTAGAAAATTGCAATATGAAAAAAAATAATACGCAGATTTTAAAAAACGGTATCAATCAGAGCCCAAACCTACATACCTGAATACCTAAGCAGAGCAGAATGTAAACAAATAAGCATATATTTACGTGGTTGATTCTTGGTGAGACTGACTTTTCGGCTGGCTTAAGTGGCTTCATTCAAAAGAGCTTGACTAATTGCTTGTGTTGAAAATAAGACAAGAATGGCAGCTGCAACTGACAAGAACACCATTGACTCCACGTTTGCGTATGTGTGTGTAAATGCGTCCATAGTTTGCTCTTGTGAAGCAAAATTTCTTCTATGAAAATTTATAGTTTTACGCAAAAGAATTGTGCCAAGCGAGAGGTCATGTGTGGTTCGCAGATTTCTATTCTAAGCTTTCGAACAATTAGAATAATGTTTAAATTTTTAAAATATTTCAATAAAATTTAATTTAATTATTATAAATATATTATTCAATTTGCAAGTGAGAGCCATTTTCTTTATATAGAAGAAAAGTCACTTAGTAGGATATTTTATATAAAATCGCTTTTTTATGTTTATATGCACATAACCTTCGCCTTGGTCAATCCTGTATCACTAAATATTTCGCTTGGTTCTTGATACGAAAAGTAACTCATAAGCCTTAGCCACCTTTCAATGTCATAGAACAATTTTGTTGGCTCTTTAAGGCATCCAGGGGATCAAAGCGTGTTTAGAAAAGTAAATCAGTTTTTAATGTATAATTCTGATTTTAATAAGTAAGTATTATCTTATCTTAATTCTAAGTATGTAATTCAATAATTTCGCGGTTATTTTCAGACACAATCAAATACTCCTAATTACTAATCTTCTTTTCCCACAAAAGATTATGCTAAACTCTCCTCAATAGGCTTTTCTGTGCTTTTAATCTCTATTTAAGAAGACACGTGCTCTCTATTTCCATTGCATGTCAACACTCTACAAAGATTGGACTCACAATTCGTGTCAGAAATATGGTTCCCATCATTTAACTGCGTGCAATTGTGTAGTCGAGAGCGAGTGTGATAATATTTGACAGTTGACAGCTGGGCAGCAACTATACAAAATCAATCACGTGCACTAAACTGAGGCATAAGCCGGAACACCAAGCAGCAGGCATCAAGCGGTAGGCAACAATAACGAACAAAAGTTGTAGTCTGTAAGCGATTCTGTGTGATAAATGATATCAAGGATTCGCGTGTCGCTAATGAATCCGTACCCCACGATTTTGGAGCCTCCATTGACAAGCTACTGCTTCTGCTGCTATTCAAGCGATATAATGGCACATTTTGCATTGCTAAAGTTATCGTCCCTTAACATCTACACTAAAAGTGGTAAAACTGGCATATGTAGCCCAGATAATAGCAATAACCACGAATATTCAACTTGTGGTGATGATGACATGTTGCGCGGTTCTTCAGTTGCGGGTACAAAAAGTTTCGATTGCCTACCTAATTTTTGAACGAGTTTAGTGACAAACATATTCTTGGTTGTCGTTAGTGGCTTTTTTATTTAGATGACACAAATGAAAGCATTTCGGTGATTATTGTGTAACAGATTTCTTGAATAAAGACTCATTATATCGCTAATGGGGCAGAACCAGTTCACTGTGCTTCCCACAGATTCTTGAGGTAACACTCTCCTTTATGTGAGTTTACTATCTACGAGAAGATATCTTAAGCGAAGAAGTTAATATTGAATTTAATTCAATGAACTTTTCAACTAGTTACCACTAAACATATAAAGATATTCAGGCACTAATAGCGGTTGTGATGCTGCTGCACTTGATTTATTATTGAAATAGTTCTTTATCACTTCTCCATACTTACATATATTTAATTTTGAACGCTTTTTTTTTAGGAATTATTTTGTTAAGCGCTGCTCAGGCTTTTCTCAACCTCAACATCTACTTGTTGTGCTCGTGATGGTGTCACATGGCGTAAAGAATTAATACCATTAAGCAACAAGCAGGAAACTATGATCAATCGGGAAATATTGTGACAATAAAACATAAATAATCATAAATATACCAGAGAAATTTAACTTAGTCAGGCAAAATACCAAATGCTTACAAAAATTATATAATAAGAACCATTCTCTATATGTTAAACTTAAATGTTCATAAGCTTTTTATGAAACAAAATAAATTTTTACCGAATTTAAAATGAACTTTACTACTATCTGGTTTCGTGTAGTGAGTATACTTCTTCAAATGCCCTGAAAATTATTGACCTAAATTATTCAAATAAGAAAAAAGTGTATTTTTTCCGAATACCTACACTGGTTTTCAAACCTCACTCATGCATAGAATATTTCATATTTTCTATGTAAACATATGTGAAATAAAGTCCATATTGTTGCCTGCATTTCAATACAGCTATTTACATAGAAATGTAATTTATATTTTTTTCAGGATAATTTTGAACAAATTCAAATTGAATATTTGAGAATTATGTACTCAGTATACAGTACCTCGTGTTTCTGAATAATTCGTATACGTACTTCGTCGGTCTCACTGTCGTCCAACGACTATGATAAATATGATTTCCAGATTAAGTTCACTAGTACTATAGACAAAAAATAGCAAGACTTTTTAATTTAAATTACACACGAAAACCCATTCGTCGAAATATTTTTGTTCTAGACTGTCACTGGTACGGTCTGAGTCAAATGTCACATCAAAATAATCACTAGTATTTAGTATTCGCTTGTCTTTCTAAAGTACATAAAATTCATTCGGCGATTTTTACGATGAGTTAAATTATTCAATAAAGAAGTTCCATTAAATTTTGTGTGTGAAATAAATTTCTGGTGCTAAAACGAAAATTTATTAACTATTTCGAGGGGATTGAAAAAAACATTGGTACAAGTGTAGTTGGGCCTAGGGGGATTAGATTTTGAAGAATAAATTAAGAATTTTAAAACTATGAACAAAGTCTTACTATTTTTTGCTCATCATTTAACCACAAATACATATGTTTACGACAATGACGTGGCCAGCTTAAATTAAATTAGAACGGTTAGCAACATGACATTCCTCAAACAAAAAAGAACTATCATGAACTTATCTAGCATTATGACGTCAGTGAAGCATTTATTAATGAATATTCTCCTAAACATATTCCATTTTGAGCGCTCGGTCGGAAGTATTTCAGACGCACAAATATATTTCCATATTTGTCTGTTTAAACTCCTTACGAATGCAGTGTTTTTTTATATATTTTTTGTCCTTACCATTTCTAATTTCATTAATTACGAATAATGGCAATATTCTTACACCAAAAATTAGTACACAGAGACTCAGAATGCCTCATATTTTACTCTCCCACAGTTTTAGCTTGACTGGAAGTTAATGAACCCCTGAAAAGTCGTTATTGATAGCATAATGTTGAACGACCATTTATCATTTACTACAAATTAGTTCTGCAGCATAAATTTGTTTCAGCTGAAGTATATTTTTTGGACTTTTCCACACATATACATATTTATGCTGACATTAGTTGGTCACGAAAAGGAAAGTGTTTAATTACTGATTTGCTTATATTAATAAATATTAATTTTAGTCTTAAATAAATATTTTTTTGATAACGTGAGAACATCCTTTGTTGAAATAAAACATTTCGAATAAGAGAGGACTCACTTAAGGGTCCACTGGCCGTTTGATAAACAAAAAGTCAAATTGTATTTTGGCGAACATTTCTTTTTAAGGAGTTCAAGGCATGATGTGCATTTATTATATGATTTTTACATTTCACAAGTATTCAATTTTGGTTAACGTGACTTTAAGAAAATAAATAATTAAATAATTTGCCTAAAATAGCTACATAATTTCATAATATCAGTAAAAATAGGAAGTTTTGAAACTCGAAAGGTTAAAGCAAAATGAGAGTACCGACCCAAACCGGTGAGACGTTGAATAGAAACTAAAAGTCATTACCGATTCCAAAGCAAAAGCGTAAGCGTAATGAAAAAATGTTGCTACAAAATTAAATAAGTATAAAGAGCGAATCGCTGTTTGCAATGCAAAGAATAGTTACAGTATAATATGAAACAGCATTCTGATATAAGTGAGTCATGTCAATGGTGCATGGTTTTGATCCAAGTAGAAGTGTTTTTCTCAATAGCTTTTTCTTAACAGATCACGCATGAGAAGTGTCAAGCTGTCATGTTATTTTTGTTAAGTATTCTTTGGCATTTTATCATGAAACACAACTTATGGTCAATATAATCGGCGTACTGAGCTTACTATTCGCAACTCCATCACCCATCTTGAGACCGGGCTTTCATTATTAGATAATATTCGACCGTGCATAAAACTGAAACCGCTCGACCTTCGTAAATGACACAGTTTTGCTCTGTGGACTCCTGAAAGGCTTCAAGAAGAACCGAGGTTTTTAAGCCAAATTTTTTGATTTGTAAACAAGCAAAATTACAGCATTTCAGACGAAGAGCATCGATTTGGTTGTGATTACAACGTAACCGTCAATGTTGACTGTTATTGCGACATGATAACTATTTGGAATTGAATTAATCTGAAATTTAAGCTCGTGATCTCGGGGACATTTGAGTTCAACAAGACGGCGTCATTTCCCACACATCGCATGAATCAATTGATTTATGGAGAGAACACTTTGGTGAGCAGATAATTTCAAGTTTTGAGCCGGTAGATTTACCACCAAGATTGTGTGACATCACACCGTTAGAATATTTCGTACAGGGATATGTAAATTCTATAGTCTACGTGAACAATCCCGTTTCAATGCAGTGCTTGAAGCAAAATATCACTCGTGCCATTCGCCAGTTTCCAGTCGAAATGCTCGAAAGAGTTATAGAAAATTGAACTCAGATCTTCTGAGATTTAGCTGCGACCAAAATTTGAAAGACACAATTTTAAAAAATAAATGCCAAAGAATGTTCCTACGAATGATAATAAACATTCCCCATAAAATTTAGGTTTCCGCGTTTTTCTTTTAAAAAGTACGGAACCTCGAAATGGATCACCTTTAAAATAAAAGTGGTCTTGATTCTCTATAATTTGTAGACTATTATAATCTTTATTTTCCTTTCCTTTGCATTTATTTTTTGCGCCATTATTACACTTCCGGACGAGCGACTTTATAGTTTCCGTTAATGTGGCCATCAACATTACATTTACATGCATATACTTAGAGTGCTGTTACCTTAAGTGAGAACGTCTTTCTTAATATTCTCTCTCCGTCAAACTGCCAAAGAAATATTAAGGGAGCATTAAAAATCAATCTGAGGTAGCGCAATAAAATGGGCATAAAAGTACTAAAAGCAAATACAACAAAATTCGCTATGCGTTTAAGTAATGTATATGGAAAATTTATAGCTTTTGCGGATAAATATTCTTCCTTTTGTACTTTCCTTCAAATAAATACGTGAGTGCTTCAACACGTACGCTACTTTAAGCCTAAAACAGGATGACTTACGGCAAGGTAATGGCACGTGACATAGTAAGATGTACCGCTTCGGTTTCTTTTTTCGTTTTTCAAAACAGCACTAATGGCAATAGCGGACGGGGTAAACTTTTGGTAAACCTGAAGCTGGTTTTGCTTTTGTTGTTTCCGCAGAACATTAGGTTCAGATTTGTAACGGGTCATGATGTAATGAAATTTAAATAAATTGCCCAAAGTAATTGAAAGCAGCGAGTCCCATGCATTCATGGAAAACGATGAGTAACAGTGATTGAGGTAACAGCGTCTCGAAAGGTCTATATATATACAACGACAACCTTAGAAGGGATAATATAAACAAGAGGAGAGAAGACAATGAATGAGCGACTTGTTACTACCACAGGTGCATTTTTGGTTGTTTAGCGTTTGTTGTTTGTTGTTTTTGTTCCTCGCGTAAGCTCTTTTGTTTACTCACGAGTTTCTTTTAGCTTCTCTCATCGTCGCTTTGTCGGTAACAGAGAATTGCGTCAAAGGAACGCATAATCTGAATTTGAAATAGTATGACAACGGTGTAAGAGCTCGGTTGAACTCAATTGGTAACAGCAAAAGAAAAAACAAAAAACTACAAAAAATGATTTGTTTATGTTTTTGCTGCTTCAATAGCACTGGCAAAGGCAGCAGCTGTCGATGGCCCTGTATGAATAGAGGATGGCTAGCCGCTATATTGATTTGCCTTCAGTCTAATGAATGTGTTAGATGTAGTAGAAGCAAAGAACTACTACATATTTGAAGTGCTCGGTCGAACGTTACTAATTCGACGTGTCGTCCGTCAATTTCAACTGTTCGCATTACGTTCTGGTTCTTAGCGGCGAACTCAGCTTTAAATTTTTGTTAAACCTCAATTTGCGATTTTTTCGCTTGTGTATTTTTAAACACTTCAGTTTGACTGTGTGTGTGTATGATACGGTATTTGCATCAACCCTGATTACTTACGCGCTTGATAATCTTAATGCAATCGTAGTGAATGGACAATAATTTCCAATGATTATACCAATTTAGCTAAGAAAAATATTTCAAATCATCTTTACGTTGCCTCGTGGGTAGTTGGCTACGAAATATGCATAGCTTCTGATATACCTGTATGTGATTCTGGCTATTTCGCTGGATTTATCGCAGTCATTAGCTCTGGTTCTTGTTAGACATTGATGGGAAACAATTTGTAAATTTGCATTTCGTTTTAACATCTTTGAGATTGCAACTCGGAAGATAAGCCCAGGGTTTGTTAGCATGTAAATGACATAACAATAATAATTTTAAGAAGTATTTCGATAGCAATGTGATCAGCTAAACAGCTAATAGTAGTAATATGTGGAAATGATATATGATGTATATTCTTGATGATTAAATTTTAGTGGGGTTTATATCTTTTTGGCTTACAGTTTTTAATATTGTAAAAAAATAGATAAAAAGGAATTTTGCGTGTTTATAAAGTACAGATTCTTGAAAGGAAAAATACAGTTGCAGCAAAAACCTGGCTTGATGACGAGATTCCGGACAGTGCATTAGAAAATCAACTCTCAAGTATTTCTTATGCTTAGTTTTCGAAGCGAGATTGTCCACATAGACTTTGGACTTTACATATTCCTAAAAGAAAAAGTCTAACGGTGTGACATAACATGATCTTGTGGTCAATCCAGCGGCTCAAAACGTAAAATTATCTGTTTAGAAAAAGATGATTGAAAAAAGTACCTATACTTGGATCACCCTTTATGTGTAGGTGCATGCTTGCAAAAAGTACAGTTCCACTGGAGCAGATACACACTCACATAATTAAATAAATTAGCTTAAAGCGTTCCCTTGTACATTTTCAATCCTTTTTTTATTCCATTCGAAAAGCTTTTGCCTCTGCATTTCAATCGAGTTACTAATATACTGAGTTAGCAAGCATTGTAAAGAAATAGAGAAGAATGCAGTGGCACATGGCAGTGATACTAAGCGTGCTTGCAATAAATTGTACATTTTCTAAGCTTACTATGGGCGCACCACAAGCACTGCGCGTTTGAGATGTACTCGCTGGAAACTTTTAAAACCCAAGTAAAACCTAAGTGAATTTTAATTACCACTAGCATTATTCTAATATTTTAATTGGAAAGATGAGGAAGCTGCTCACCAGTGACAGCTTGGTCGAATTCTCAGGAAAAATCCGTTTTATGAATACCAGTGGGTGCATATTTTCTTCCACTATGCCAAGCGTTTTTACGCAAATTTGCAATTAAGATATCTTAGCTATTATAAATGAGCTTCATAAGAAAATTATGAAGTTAGTCTTTGCATAGTTTCAATTAAGAATTATACCAATTTTCACAGGTAAATTGTATTAATCAGCAAGTGCTTGGTGACTTAGTTTCCGGCGAGTGGCGAAGTGCAATCAATTTGAACTAAGTAAGAAATTCGAAAGCAAAATGTTGATTGCTCAGTTGCAAGTTACTGGAACTGTTGATTCCCTTTAGGTGCATTTGGAAATTTTATACACGAATGGTCGAATTATGGAGCAATATTTGACAAACGTATTATTTAAGCTCGCAAAGAGAAGAAGAGATGCAGCGAAACTAGTAATTAGTCAATAAAATAATTAAAGTTCAACCCAACAAGCAGCGTTCCACTTAAAGGTTATTTTCTCTGGTCTTTTCTGTTAACGGATCAGTGCGGGGCAAATGAAGAATTAATTATTTCGATGTCTTGTCTATTGAAAAGGCCTTAATGTCACCACCCTCTTGTTAGAGCAGTCTACTATTGATATTAATGCAATGAAATTATTAGTGGAGAATATGAAATACAGATTGTATGAGGGTTACCTTTAAAACTTCGAGATTGGAAAAAAAAACAAATATTTATCATCGAAAATCGCTTCATTATTTTAACAAAATATTTTCCATAAATTGTCTAAGCTCTTTTGCTACTTTTCCTAAGTACTAATTATACGTAAGTACATACATATATGTATATATGTATTTTCGTATTGTCTCTGGAAAACACTCAAATGTTTATCGATGTTATTCGATACTCGACACTAATGCTAAGCGGAAAGAAGAAAGAAAAGAAAAAAAGTCGAAAGAAAAAAGAAATGAAAAGCTACATTAATGTAATTACAAGCACTTTGCGTATGATTATGAAGAAATTATTTTGCGAATTGAATTAAAATACCTGAATACAGCGTTATACTTTCCCCTCTCTTCTTCTATGTGCCATTTCAGCTTTTCGGCGAATTTTTCACTCAAAGAGAAATTATGTCACAAAATGTAAGGCAGTCAGAGATTCCGCTGAAAACACGTTTTTCCTTGAGGATCAAATGCGGTTCAAAAATATACACACACATACATATCGCTGGCTAAGGGTGCAAAGTGCCCAAGTCCATTTTTTGAAATTTTTCAGGAGAGACGAAAAACATTTTAAATATTATTTTTGTTAATATTTTTTAAAGCTGTATAACACAATGTCTTTTTATATTCGTAATTGATGACTCAAATACAATTTTAATTTGAAATAAGCATAAGATACTTGTTTATGCCTATTTTTGGGACTTAGCCCATTTTCTGCAACAGAGTTTTTTTTTGTATGGGACTTAGCTCTTTTTATTGTTAAACACTTTTGTATTTTCTCTTCGCCTGAAAAGACAAAACAAGTTTTATTTAAAGTTCATAGAAACTTTAATTGTTTAATCAAGTTTAATTATATTTCACTTTCTTTTTTAAATTTTTTAAAACTAAAAAAAAAAAATAAATATCTTAAATATACAAAAATCAGTCATATGTTCCAGTTATCAAAATCTTAAACACTAATTATTCAAAATAAACACAATTCATTCGTGTGGCAACTCGTCGTAAAATTTATGGTAGTCTTTTGGCAATGTTACTTTTAAAGATTGTAAGTCTTCATATTTCCTTTTTGAAATAGGCCTTTTTTCATGGTAAAGCTGATCCAGGTTGTACCACAGTAATGGGGCTAAATGCATACATTTGCGCTGTGGAAGAATTTTCCATTCATGTGGAAATCTTAATTTAAAAAATATTTCTCCATCTGGAGTATACTTCAGTGCTCGAATATCTGTCACTTTCGAATCACCTGTACCACGACCAGGACGTATGGTTTTAAAAAACGATACATTTTTAAACGATTTGAAAAATGTATGATCTAAATAGGTCACATCATATGGTTCTGGTTTCTTCCGCGCACCTTATTATGCATGTACCTACAATAATCGGAAATATGTAAGTGTAAATCGTTTAAGCGTTTTTTTGTCAGCGACACGAAAATTAGGCAGCCAAAACAACCAGTACAACAGCATTAACAACAAAAATTAAGCACAATGAAAACAACAACAAGTATAGCTGCCATACGCCTGCACTTAAAAAACCTATCGGTGCTTATGTGTGTGACTTATTACAGCTGTAACTGCTGGCACTGATACCAAGTGGCCATGCCATGAAATCGCCAACGGGCACCAAATATGTATATATAAAATTAATTAGATTTCGCGACACTCTCGCTCTATGTGAATTGAAATTCGATATCATTTTGTATATGTATGTGCAATTACATACACCGATATCTCTTGCAATGCTGCGTGACTACTTTGCGGTTGCTCTTATCTCTTTGGTCAAATTGAGCTTCGAATGGAAAATGGGTGGCCTTTGCGGTTCACTGCTGCCGATGTTTGTGTCTTGGAACGGGTGGGTGTACTTACTCAGAAAGATATTCATTTATGCAAGGCATAAGCGGTATGGTGATGTTGCATTCTCCGATTGTCTACTGGAAAAACGTGAGATCAGCATATTTGTGGTTTTGTTGGGTCCCTGTTAGTGACAAATTATTTCGGTAACTGTGATGCGAAGTAAAATAATCTGCATATTCAATTGAAATTTGGCGCGAAATCTACCAGACAGACAGCTGTTATAACTTAATACACAGATGACGTTGGCAGACAATTAAAAATTAGAGTAATATAAACTTTATAAATATTATTGATAAGGCAAGCAAATATTGGCAATAGTTTATTTATTATTTGAGAAAGAAAGAAAAGTTTATAAATTTGCGACTTTTGTCAGCGTGAGGTCAATAGAGTTTCTTGTTGGCTTTGGCACTTCTTCTTCTGAATTCACATTAATTTCTGAATCATTCTTAAATTTGTAGAATATTTAAATAATTAACGAGGTCGCAATGTGCAAAAACATCTACAGACACACATTTAAATATAGGGTGGGCCATAAAAAGTTTTAAATTTCGAAGATAGGGCGTAAAAGATTGAGTGTAGCGTTTGCTGTATGGCACGTAGTGCCGTCCTGCTGCAACCAAATGTTGTCCAAGTCTTCCTCTTCAAATTGCTTGAAGAAAAATTCGGTTAACATTGCGCGATATCGCTCACCATTGATGGTTACGGTTCCTTCTTAATTTTCGAAGAAAATTGGGCCGATGATTTCACCAGGCCAAAATCCGCACCATACAATGATGCGTGCTGGCTTCTCGACGATTACGTGCGGGTTTTCTGTGCCCCAAATGCGACAATCCTGCTTGTTAACGTAACCATCGAGGTGGAAATGAGCCTCGTTCGAAAAGATGATTTTTCGGTAAAATTGACCATCCTCGATCAAACGATCTTCTGCCCAATCTGCGAACTGTAGAATAGTAAATAGCGACCCATTTCGTAAATTTTAGACCTTGTATTGAATATCTGTCACTTTCCGAATGGTATTTGACGTTTCCAATGTAGAAATATAGATAATTCAAATTTAAAACGTCAGATGGCCCACCCGTTATAATGTAATATGTTATAGTCTGTAGTACCATTTATAAAACATTCGTTGCCGCTCGTTTAAGATCCGGCTTACATTTCAGATACTAGCATTCATAAATATCATTTTATTCGCTTGACCATAAACATTTTCTTAAACCGCCTACATTTGACATTAGCTCAGCTTATTGAGTTTACAACTTGTTATGTATACGCCCTGTCAACCTTGATCACATGAAATGTTTAAGCACTTAAATCGATTTTTTGTATATATAACGCAAATTACAAAATGGAAATTTCTTATTTACTTTAAAATGCAACAACTAGCACAACAATGTTTGTAACAAGAAAAATGTGTGTCATATAAAGTGGTGACAAATTGGCCTACCAAACAGTAAACAAAGCGAACAAAATTCTTAAGAAATAACTTACTAAGACAGCATAAATAAACACTCAAGTTGAAAAAAAAACTAAAAGGAACATGAGTAAGAAAATATTCTCCCAGATGAAAAAAGCTAGAACGATAAATAAAATGAATAAAATGACCGTCATAGGAAAATGGTAACAGTAAGACAAATTCAATTTTGTTTTTGAAGAAGTGGGGTATTTTGTTTGCTTTCGGTATCACGCGGTTGTGACTGTCATTTGACCGGACATTCGCCCACTTAAAAGGCACACCGTGGTACATTCAAATATAACTTTATAGGGAAAAACATGCATAAGTATATACTTGTGTGTTTGTCTCTAGTGAAAGAAATAAATATTATGCCGCTTACGATATCAGACCTTTATGAATGTATGTATATATTTTCGGTGTGTTCGACTATGTTGAAGTTGAACACCAATGTCAAGAAAAATGTTGACATTCCTTGTAGAAATGTTGTTTATTATTATAAGAAAATGGCTTTGTCAGTGATATAAATTTCCTTGTTGTTGCTGGTAGAGTTTTCGTTTTTGTCGGTGAAATTTTTAAGGAAATTGCTTTATATACATACTTGATAGTTGAAAATACTATACTCGTAAGTACGTGATATATTATAATATTTGAAAAATAAACATTACAAACGTAAAGTACTTTGTTCAGGGTATACGATGCTAATCATATATATTTTTGTGAAGCACGCACAGAAGCGTTATAATGATGGACAAAAGAGTTCTCGTGTAAACACATTATATAAACCCCCACTTTCTTCGTCTCTCCTCTACTCTTCTAATACTTCCGAAATTCATTCATAATTTATGCATTCTCCAATTGTTTGCTCTATTACTCAATACTTTTCCGTTCATTTATTTTGTGCTTTTCTTTTTTTTGATTACTTTGCTGTCTTTCAATATTATTTTTAGCATTTAAACTGCGGAAATTGTTTAGGAATGAAAATTAGTGTCTCATTAACCTTTGAAGACAGCAAACTATATTTTATTATATAATTTCGGAAAAAAGTAAAACAAATAATAAATATAAGGAACAAAATAGCAATGAATCAAATTAAACCAACATTCTTCAAGTTGTTATTTTTGTTAATTCCGAGAAATTTACTTCTATTAAAATTAACCACCTTTTGAGATCTCAGTTGACGGCATTAACATGTTATTTACCGATCCAATTGCGGTTTGCTATGAAACAGTCGAAAATGCTCATTTCCTGGGCCTCCCGTTAAGTGATCCGATGGCAGCTAACTTGTTACTTTCCTCCCAAATAGGGTTTAAACATATAATCGATAAAAAAAACAAAATCTCAATTGGCTAGACTCTCCATCCTGATTTATAAATTTTTGCTTTGTTATTATATTTAAAATAAAATATATTGCTTGAAAATGCCCCAGCTTTGACAAAAATACCCTACTGAAATATATATCCATCTGTATATTTTTTGCTAAAAGCACTCGTTTATCAAGATTTTCACGGGCAATTTAATATCAATTTATAGTTGCTCCATCCGCTTTCACCTCATCACAAAAAAGCTTGCGCTCGCTATTTATTTCATTTCGTTTCTCATTTATGATTGTGCAGGAGCTCTCACTACATCGTTTCTTTTCATTCATTGGGAGCTATCTGCATAAATGCGGAAAGTTTTAACTGTTAGATGTTGGACAAAACAACAACAGATTTTCACAAAGAGGCACAGGATGTTGGCATGTCTGTATTTTTGGTAATAAATTGCTGGGCCAAATGTTAACTGTAAGTGGGCTAACGATTAATTTGCATATATTTGTAAATTCTTGCGGTTTGGATAAAATTTGGGATATGTTTCATCTCAATAATTTTTAAGTGGTCGCCATTTATCATAGCACTGCTATAAATTTAAATTTTCATAAAATAATTGATTAGTTCCATTTATTATGAACTTTTAATAGATATGCCCAGTGTGAGCGAAAATAGTAAGACTTTTTAATTTAAATTTCGAAGGAACACCCATTCGTCGACTTTTCTTTCCGTAAGTATGATTGACAGTGACATCTGTGCCAAATATCACATCAAAATAGTAATTAGTGTTTAGTATACGCTTTCTGACTACCACGATGCCACGAAACGTATTATTATTAGCGATGAGCTGTGTGTAGGGATGTTATTCTTTTCGGTTTTACTCTTCGGCTTGGAAACCTTATTTCAAATATTTCGGCACTGATGTGATGGTAATCTAAGAGTAATATGTTAATTGATAAATATAGAATCATTGACGAATATTTGAACATTTTTTTAATATTTAAAAATTTTTATTATCATAAAAAGATAATTCCAAATAGGAACTAATTTGTCGGTTTGAATGCTGTGCTGCGTTGATTTAATGTTGTCCCAGTTATGTACTTTTTCAAATATTTGCCTTTCAATCAACACGACGTATTGAAATCATATCAAAACGTTGATTATTCAAATATGCAACGACTATTAACATTTCAGCGATTGTATTTATTTTATATATATAATCATTTATGTACATATATTATAGATTTATATGTCTTCTCGTTTATACACATTTCTATCCACAAATTTAAATACGTGCAAGAGAAGAGCCATCAGTTCGTGCAATTTATTGAAAAGCTCTTAAAAACATAAATACATATACTTAGATAAATACATCTATTATATTCTCTCTACGTGTTAATATATGTGCAAGAAACCTTGTTTCTAAGGATTCGCACATCAACTTTGCAACAAGTTGAAAGTTGTTGCATAAATTTCAACTTGTTTACGAATGGCATGTGAGTACATAGCAAAATGAAAAATTAAAGCAACAGGAAGAAGAAGCTGAAAAACAACCAAATGTTGTCTGCAGACATTTACACAACACACGATTTTATCTCTTTTTGAGTTTCGTGTACAGATGTTCTTACAAGATGTCTTCATACTTATGGATATATGTATATATTTATATGTATACATTGTAAATGCATAGAAGAACATATTTTGTACCTGTGTACGCTTAAGTCTGAGTCAGTTAATTCTCATATTTTGAATACATACATATAATCAGCAAACGTGATGACAATAAAAATTCAATTATTGTCAGAAGCATCAAATCATTGTCATCAGGGTTGGGCATTTTTGCACTACCACTAAACCTTTAGTGATAGTGAAAAACAATTTGCACTACCACTAAACCTTTAGTGATAGTGAAAAACAAATTGCACTACCACTTAATATTTAGTGATAGTGAAAAAAATGCACTATCACTAAACCTTTAGTGAAACATGAGCTTTAACTAAATACATTTGAATTTATATTTTATGGCCGATATTAATTATCAACTAGTTTGTTGATAAAAATGTTTCGTGGTATATAGGCGGTATAATTAAACGTTGTCATTAAGCCAATCCAACGAAATAAAACATGATTTCTTGGTGTCAAGTGCAGACTACTTGATTTGGCAGTATCAAAATTGCACTGCAGCTCAGTAGTAAAGCGATACATATGTTTGTATGAATGTTCAAATGTACGCTGGGGAGCAAAAAGGAATGCATGTTTGCTTTTTTGTCCAGTAGAAATATCACAACACCTACGACATGTTAAATAATTACAAAACAATGAAAAATGTTCTAAAAGACAACCGGTAGAGGAAGGAAATAATTTACAGCCATCCATAAGTGCTAGTACATCATTTCTCGAATTCGATGACGAGTCCACAGGTATTCGATTTAAAGAAACCAATCTGCGAAATTTTTGTAAATAACTTCCTTTTTCAGATGAAAATCAATGTATACAAGGCGGAGCTGTAGCAACCGAAGTAACTTTGTACTTGAATGACGCTGATAGAAGCATTGATGCTTTGCACCGCTTTCCTATTATAAAACACATTTTTTTTAAATACAACACACCTCTTCCTTCCTCTGCGCCAGTGGAAAGACTTTTTTCCTTTGCTGGAATTGTCAATCGATCGACAAGGCAAAATCTCACCGACCGTAATTTTGAAATGTTGGTATTAAAAAAAGCAAATAAAACATGAATTATGTTTTCCTAATTTTGGTGCGGCATAATTAGAAGTCTCTACTCAAATATATGGTTTATTTTGAATACACTGCCTCATACTGCTTCAGCTTATACATATACATACATAATCTGATTTTTATTCTTCAAGAAACAGTGTTAAGTTACTGAAAAATGTTTATTATCACTAAGGGTTTTCACTATCACTAAAGGTTTTCACTATCACTAAATATTTAGTGGTAGTGCAATTTGTTTTTCACTATCACTAAAGGTTTAGTGATAGTGCATTTTTTTCACTATCACTAAAGGTTTAGTGGTAGTGCATTTTTTTTCACTATCACTAAATTTTCAGTGATAGTGAATTTTGCTGTTTAACTACCACTGAAGAAGTAGTGCTAGTGAAACCTAATTGCATTTATTTTTTAGTGCACTATGCCCAAATCATTGTCATTTATTACATTCGTACATATATTATTATTGTTTACTTTTTCATTGCGACAGTATGTATAAATATATCACTTATATGGCACGTTTGTTTTCTTGCCAGACATCGCTGACTTATTGGTTTTACACATTTGAGTCAGAAAGGCAATAGGGCAGGTGAGTATCTAATTAATTGATTCAAAAAGGTAATCAATAAAACAATTAAATTGACTTTTGCCATGACCACAGACTGGCAACTAAATTATACGCAAACAAGTGTTTTATATAATTTTATTAATAGATTTGATTAATAAAAGCAAATGTATATGTTTCACAGTTTGTTTGAGTTAATAGTATTTATCTTGGTGAGAATTTAATTTCATTAAAAAGTATTTTGTAGAAGCTCTACTTAAACGAGTTTAAGCCTCTTACACTGATTAATCAATTTACTTCTTAACAGTGCATAACATTTGCAATAACAACACGAAATGTAAGATTTTATTAATTCTAACAATGCAAGAACACAAATTTATTTGAGCATATGATATTGCACTTTGAAGTTGTCTAACCGAGCAGATGTTAATCCAAAGAACTGTATATTAAGAACTTAATCTTTTCAGCACGACATTCCCGTACGTGGTCACTGACGAAGGGGATAATTGTAATTTCATGTATATTTATGTACTATAGAAGATAAAGTCAAAGTGTGTCTGCAGATAGAGGATATTTTATAGTAAGCAAATACTAAGTGATAAAGCGAACTTGAAGCGGAAAGTCGCAGTGTACAGTAATTATTTTTGAATCTGAGAACATATACCTTCATGTTGTTGGTGTAGCATATTATCAAGCAATTTAAAGCATATTTTGTTTAATATTCGCATCAGCTTGAGGCTCGAGGCGTCTTATACAAAATAATAATTGGAAAGTGAGTTTTGTTTATGTTTACGTATCTGCGATTCTAAAAAATGCATGAACAAAGGCAAAGTAAATTACTGGGATATAAAAATTATAATTTAACCAATCCAAGTCATCATAATTTCAGAGTGTTAGTTTGGAACACAATGTTACGGATTCTGAGAATACTATGAACTTTTTGGGTCATCCTAATATCCACTTCTATGTCAATAATTTGCTATTTGAAACACTCCTAATTTATCAAATATATACTCATATTTTGTATTGTAAGCGCGTCCTTGTCTGTAATATAAATGCAAATCTGAATATTGAAGTCTGTAAATTATAAAGGAGTGGATAAGACTCGGCATGAATGACAACGTTCCAAGTACAAACATGCTGAAAGCAGTGCAGAAATTAGCAAAGGTGAAATATGCAAATACACATATTGGATATATGCAGTATTTGTATTTGTTGTATGTATATGAATTTATGCGTATTGTGCAGGAACAAGCCAAGAGAACATATCATCATAAACACATGGATAAAGTGACGATACTGTTGTATGAGCAAGAGGCAAATCAAATTAGGTCCGGTTAATTGTGAACCGCCTGGCACCAAAGCCATTGTTCCTGTTGTTGATGTGGTGTTATTATGGCGTTGTGTGCACACAAAATCTCATTTCTCTCGTGTCGCCGGACAGTGAAGATCGCTGATAATTAGTAAAGGGAGCATTCCACTCGAATTATAACCAAATTTCATATTATCATACTAAATATCCTGGACCGACAGGCCATGTGCTGAGATATTAATACTGTGAAGTAGAGATTTAAAAACTTGCCTAAACTCTATAGTTCAGAAATTTGAAGAATAATATTTATTTCAGTTTTTCAGTCCGAAAATCAGTTTTGTAGTTCTTCCATTTATAACCACTATAAATGAAAAATTCCGTACTTCGGATAATAAAACTTTCACAAAAGTTGAAAACTTTCGGTTCACTAGGATATAAACGCTTCGTATTCTATAAACTTATGTCGATAAATATAAAAAAGTATGGGAGCAGACGTATGCGCGTGGTTCGCTTCGTTATGTATAACAATATATGAAATTGTTGCCGCGTGGGAGCATAGACACTGGTTACGACTCGACCTGTTGACTTTTGCCGACCAGCTTGTTGATACCCGTGATTGATAGCGAAGTGATTGCACAAGTTTGGCTGTATTAGCGCGATATAATTAGAGATTAATATTCAGAATCAGAATCGAATATTCTTTTCATAACTCTACCTGTTCTTTTCATACTTAGAAAGTGCCTGTAAATTTATAAAAAACGTGGTGAAATTAAATTTAAGTAAAGTATTTTTTTGGAATATGTTTTCGAATGAATTTTTAAAAAACTTTTTTGCACATAAACAATAATGTAAATCTACTGTATAGATATCATTATGATTGCCATATTAATGCCTTAGAGGTGTAAGAGAGCTTATTGCTTTGGGTTTGCGATTTATGAAAATACTTTGAAAAGAACGAAAAAGTTCAAAAGGATCAATAAAATTTTATAATATTGCTAAGCTCAGGGCTAAACACATATGGATGTATTTACATATGCCACGGATAGTAACAAACATTGGTTGAATGAATTTCGAAGGCAATCGTAAATTGTGCAAGCGCTTTTGATTGCTTTAAGTAATTTCGTGAATTAAAGCGTCGCGGCTATAAAGCGTAGAAAAAAAGTTCGAGCCACAACTTGGTTTGTACACAACTAGCACGAACAAAACAAATTGAGAGAGAGAATAAAAAGCTTAACAATAGCAAACGTACAACAATAAAGCCAAAGAAGAAAAAATTGCTACATCCTAAAATAGAAACTACTGCGTACCTTTCGTTAAACAGTTGGCAGGCGGCCGTATTTGACAACTGCGTTGGCGTGTCCCATGCAATAAAGACAGGACAGGTCCATAAATAGATCCATGAGATTACTGGTAGCTGTAAGTTTCTTATCACTTGTCATGTTTATGGGCTGGTTTCTACCCCATCACGCATTTTGAACCGGTGCCAAACTACAAACATCCGGTGTATGGTCATATAATATCGATTTATGCGCAGTTTTCTTGCTGTCATGCTTAGTAAACATAAGTGCGAATTCGCAGAAGACAATCTTATTGGGTAAAAAGAGCGAATGTAAAGTTATATTACGGCAAGGGAGAAAGCTTAGTGTGCTTTTGAGTATTTAGTAGTTTTCATGAAAATTCACACTTAAAGTAACCAGTATTTTTTCAATTTCATTTGAAATGAGTTTTATTAAAAAATTAATAAAGTAATATTAAGTTACTAATATTTGCGTGTAGTTACTTTCTGAGCAGTTGTAGTAGCAGTAGTAGTTCTGACAGCAACAATTTTTGCTAAATACTCCTCTCTGTGTGGGCTTTGACAGTTGAAGGGTGATGTTGTTGAAGCCATCGAAGTGCACATAGATGTCGCTATTGATCTTCAATATCCACATGTATCTAGATAGTTATAAGAGCTATTGAGAAACCAATTTCTTTCAATCAGAACTTCATTGTATTCACTTGGGTCAAACCACGTCAAGTGGTCTACGAAATTTTTGAAAAATCTCCTATTTTGAAAATTGGCAGTTCTTTAGGAAGGGCGCATACCACGTGATATAAATTCAAAATTCTTTTTTTGTTAAAATTATTGAAGGTGGAAATTTAGAGCATGATAAAATTGTAAAATTATTATCTCATAAACTACTTGAGATAAATTGATGGAATTTTGTGAAGTCAAAGAAAAATGGTCGTGCTACATCATAGATATTTTTTTACGATTCATTTGTTTAATAATAATATTTACATAATATATAATATAATGTGAAGAGTATATGACGCAACGCGGAAAAAATTCACCTTTAATAATCTGCAAAAAACTTTTTGTTCATTCATACCATTCCAAAGATATTGAAATTTTTGTTTCCCTACCGCTGTTAAAACGTATGGCACATCGATCGTTGCGCAACACACAGCGAATGCGGTAATGCTTTTCTTGCCGCACAGATGTCGGGAACTTCCAAGCGCACTGCACTGCCTTTTTTAAGCCTTAAACTTCTAAGTCTTATGCTCACTGAAATATGGAATTGAATTTCGCTCACTAATTAGTATTACAGCGCCAACACTTAAATCAATTAAATCAATCGATCATGTCTTCAGCTCATAAAAATTTTTCACAATCGTTTTGCATTTCCTAGTTGCTAAATCTCGCTTTGCTATGTAAGCATAAACTTGTGTGACTATGTTAATATTATAGGTTTCAAAATTTTTAAGGTCTGAAATTTTTGCATTTTTCCTAAAAACCGCAAGACTTGTTTGGCAGCAACATGTGAACAGTTTTACACTCTCTGCTTGGTCTTAATTGAAATTCTCAACACCTGTAAAATTTATGGAATTTATTGCTTGAATGGTTTCTCAAATTGGCAAGCTCACCTGCACCTGTGGATTGCACCGCAGGAAAAGCGCATTAGAGCAAGAAAGAGGGGAATACTCACAAATGCATATGCACACAAATAGTAAATCTACAAATGCGGTGGGCTTAACCAGAGAACGTAAAAAATATATACTTTTCGTTCTCTGGTTTAACTGCCAAATATATGTAAGAAACTTTATTTTTATAAAAAGATGCTCAGTATGCTTTGACATTTCATCATGAATAGACTTACTAACGAGCAACGCTTGCAAATCATTGAATTTTATTACCAAAATCAGTGTTCGGTTTTTTTTTTTTTTCGGACAAATTTTGTTCAGCGATGAGGCTCATTTCTGGTTGAATGGCTACGTAAATAAGCAAAATTGCCGCATTTGGGGTGAAGAGCAACCAGAAGCCGTTCAAGAACTGCCCATGCATCCCGAAAAATGCACTGTTTGGTGTGGTTTGTACGCTGGTGGAATCATTGGACCGTATTTTTTCAAAGATGCTGTTGGACGCAACGTTACGGGAATGGCGATCGCTATCGTTCGATGCTAACAAACTTTTTGTTGCCAAAAATGGAAGAACTGAACTTGGTTGACATGTGGTTTCAACAAGATGGCGATTCTATGGCCATTTTGAGGGAAAACTTCGGACAACAATTCATCTCAAGAAATGGACCCGTAAGTTGGCCACCAAGATCATGCGATTTAACGCCTTTAGACTATTTTTTGTGGGGCTACGTCAAGTCTAAAGTCTACAGAAATAAGCCAGCAACTATTCCAGCTTTGGAAGACAACATTTCCGAAGAAATTCGGGCTATTCCGGCCGAAATGCTCGAAAAAGTTGCCCAAAATTGGACTTTCCGAATGGACCACCTAAGTAGCCGCGGTCAACATTTAAATGAAATTATCTTCCAAAAGTAAATGTCATGAACCAATCTAACGTTTCAAATAAAGAACCGATGAGATTTTGGAATTTTTATGCGTTTTTTTTTTTAAAAAGTTATCAATCTCTTAAAAAATCACCATTTATATGAAAGAAACTTTATTTTTATAAATACATGTGTGTGTGCAGCAGCTTACACCAGAGAACATAAAACAACAACAACATGTTTTATGTTCTCTGATTCACCTCACAAACTCAGAATTCACGATGTGAAATGTTAACATTTTTAACAGTTCCCCACATAGTGAGAATATGAAGAGAAAAAATATATGTATGTATGTATTTACGGCATATGATGCCATAGCATGTATACCCAAGCAGAGAATATGAAGAAACTCCCAATGAAGAATTTCGTTTTGCTTGTTTATATTTTGTTTCATTTTTGACACCGAAAAATGTATACAAAACACATTATGTTCTCTGTCTCACATACCCAAGAATATGAAGAGACATAAATATGTATATGTATGTATGCATGAATATGAATATGAAGACATAAACATATGCATGCATGCTCCTCATGATCTCCCAACAACAGCATTGTGATATTTTCAAGCTTCAATTTTTCAACTAGGGAATCGCAATGTATGCAAATAGGTATGCTTTTGCGTTTTGCCGTCGGCAATTGAATATTGACATGTAAACATAATTATGATATGAGTATAATTTTGTATGAATGCAGGCATAGTAATATTTATAGTCAATTTGGACTTGCATATTTAATAATTTTCTTTGATTTTTACATAATATACTATACTAATAAATATTTTTGTATTATATTTCCTACTAATAGAAATTAAATTTATCACAACAATATATACATACATATGTACATACATCATATTATCTTATGTCTCTGCACATGCTCATATCATAATCTCATTATCTGCTCATATGATTGCATGTGCGCGTTCAGAAATTCAAATCATGATTTCATCACTTATCAATATATTATATGTGCGCACATTGATCTGCATGTTCATACATTCATATACATTCATGTACATACATATATTTGTATACACTTCCGAACAAATAATGGACAAGCATACAAACATATGCGTACACATGTGAATATGTCACCAACAAAAAATTGAAGCATTGTTCTACAAAAACAACAACTTTTCAAATAGCATAAGCATGGCAAGTCAATATGGCAGCCGAATTGGCGAAGCCCAAATGTAGTAAATTTTACAACAAAAACGATTTCATTCATAAACGCAGGCCCATATGCCACAAGCGACCTCGCTTCATTCATATAAACACCCAGTGGAACTTGGAAAAAGTACTTCTATATTTCATTAGTTTTGAAAGTACTTATTGGCTATGGAAGATGAAAGTGATTACTTCGTAAATTGATGGTATGCCAATGAAGAAAAGGTTTATAAATTTAATTCAACCTCGCTACTAAGCCGCTTACGATTTCAGCAAATTGTATGCTTGTACAAATTTCTGTTGTTGTATTTGATATGTTGAATTTTTTTTCAAGAAGTAACGGCATTTTTTGGTAAACGTTCTCGTCCATGAAGTTATTTGTCACTTTAAAGAAGAATTTTGTTTGTGGGTGTTGCAAATAAATTAAGCAATAAATATAAAGTGCATAGAAATAAAAGTGGAGATATATATATAACGGGTGATTTTTTTGAGGTTAGGATTTTCATGCATTAGTATTTGACAGATCACGTGGGATTTCAGACATGGTGTCAAAGAGAAAGATGCTCAGTATGCTTTGACATTTCATCATGAATAGACTTACTAACGAGCAACGCTTGCAAATCATTGAATTTTATTACCAAAATCAGTGTTCGGTTCGAAATGTGTTTCGCGACAAATTTTGTTCAGCGATGAGGCTCATTTCTTGTTGAATGGCTACGTAAATAAGCAAAATTGCCGCATTTGGGGTGAAGAGCAACCAGAAGCCGTTCAAGAACTGCCCATGCATCCCGAAAAATGCACTGTTTGGTGTGGTTTGTACGCTGGAGGAATCATTGGACCGTATTTTTTCAAAGATGCTGTTGGACGCAACGTTACGGTGAATGGCGATCGCTATCGTTCGATGCTAACAAACTTTTTGTTGCCAAAAATGGAAGAACAAAACTTGGTTGACATGTGGTTCAACAAGATGGCGCTACATGCCACACAGCTCGCGATTCTATGGCCATTTTGAGGGAAAACTTCGGACAACAATTCATCTCAAGAAATGGACCCGTAAGTTGGCCACCAAGATCATGCGATTTAACGCCTTTAGACTATTTTTTGTGGGGCTACGTCAAGTCTAAAGTCTACAGAAATAAGCCAGCAACTATTCCAGCTTTGGAAGACAACATTTCCGAAGAAATTCGGGCTATTCCGGCCGAAATGCTCGAAAAAGTTGCCCAAAATTGGACTTTCCGAATGGACCACCTAAGACGCAGCCGCGGTCACCATTTAAATGAAATTATCTTCAAAAAGTAAATGTCATGAACCAATCTAACGTTTCAAATAAAGAACCGATGAGATTTTGCAAATTTTATGCGTTTTTTTTTTTAAAAAAGTTATCAAGCTCTTAAAAAATCACCCTTAATGTATATCGCTCATTTGCTGTAAGACCGGCATAAGTCAAAAAAATCGATTTGCCAGAAAACGCGTTCAAAGGTTTCAACTGACTCCAACCTTACACGGAAAGCAGGAAATATATTCTCTTCTCAAGCGGAGCATATAAGAGGTATTCATATGAATTTTTCACTCAACATGAAGTATGATATAACGAACAATTCTGCAGCATTAACTCAAAAATCACATTTTTTTGATTTATGCCGGTCTTGCAGCAAATGAGCGATATATAGTTGTCAAGGTAAGTACTAACATCAAATTTTATTAATCATTAAATTTTATTAAATATGTTATATACATACATACATGTACACATACTAATAATATTATCAGATGATACGCGGTTTCGGCAAACGTCATATAAAAAGATTAGCAGCTGCGCATTTAGCTAGAATGCAACTACAAAATGTGCAAGCAGAATCTACAAGCAATGATATACATATTTATGGAAAATATTTCCAATGAAAACGAAATATTTATGGAAGACATTTCCAATGAAATTGATGATAGTAAGTTAAACTCAACATAAATAATCTGTTTTTTAATTACCACGTGTTTGTTGTTTTCGAGATAATCCAAGTTCATCTAACTTAAAAAAAAATGATTTAAAATATAAACTGAAAAAGTGGTACTTTGAGTACAGCCCAAGTAGAAATTCAGTAAACTCATTATTATCAATTTTGCAAGATGAAGGCTTGGATGTCCCTTTGTCGTTACATGGTCTAATAGGACAAAACGAAAAAATTATTGTAAAAAGCGTTCATCCTGGCGAATATTTCCATATAGGCATTAGCTAACATTTACAAAAAATTTCTGATAGGATTAAAAACATGTCTGAAATAGTGATAGATATGGTCTTCCTTTATTTGAAAGTTCCAAAAGGTCGCTATGGCCAATATTAGGCTCTATAGAAAATATGCAAGAAAAATATGTATTTTTAATAGGAGCGTTTATCGGTGGCTCTAAACCTGTAAGTGTAGATCAATACCTCCATGATTTTAATAATGATTTAAAAAAAATAATGCAAGAAGGAGTTCTCACCAATAAACAACATAGAGCTGTAAAGATAAGAGCATTTATTTGTGACGCCCCTGCAAGAGCTTATGTTACAGGGGTTGTACGTCACAATGCTCATTATGGTTGCCACAAATGCACACAGAAAGAGAAAACAATTGAACATGTTGTGGTTTATAGCACAAAAAGGTGCGATGAAAGGACGGATTTAGATTTTAAAAATCGTGGGAACCCAGAACATCATAATAACATGTTTAAAAATATTCCTTCAGAACTCGAAAAGCTTGGAATAAAAATGGTATCGCAGTTTCCTCTAGATCCCATGCATTTATTGGATCTAGGAGTAACAAAAAAAATGTTGATATGCATTATAAACCGTAAAACAAATAATTTCAAATTGCAAAAAAAAGATAAAGAACTGATTTCAAAACGGTTACTTGCTTTAGGTACTTTTATGCCAAAAGAATTTTCAAGAAAACCAAGAAGCCTCGATGAATTAAAATTCTGGAAGGCAACTGAGTTTAGGCAGTTTCTTTTGTATACTGGCCTATTGTTTTGAAAGGCATTATTAGTGATAAGCTTTACAATCATTTTTTAATTTTGCATTGCGCCTATCGTTTGTTATGTTCTAAAAAAAGCTATTTTGATAACTTGGATGTAAGCGACCAGCTATTTGTAATTCTGTTTCCCCAGCTCTACTCTGAGAAGGCAGTTACTTATAATGTACATAATTTGCTGCATTTACCGCAGTGCATAAGAGAAATAGGGTTCATCATGGACTTTACTGCATACAAGTTTGAGAATTTTATGCAAGACATAAAAAACAAAATTAAATGCTCAACAAGAGTTCTTCAACAGCTTAATAATTTATATGTAAATGAAGTAGTAGTGTCATCAAAAAGTCCAGTGGTTGGTTTTAAAACAAATCGTTTGGGAGAAATAATTTCATTTGAAAGCCATTTTTATAGTTTTGTTCACATAACGGTTGTTTGTAAGTCCTAAAACTAAAAGAGTCAGATATAGGGTTATATATACCAAAGTGATCAGGGTGACGAGTAGAGTTGAAATCCGGATGTCTGTCTGTCCGTCCGTCCGTCCGTCCGTCTGTCCGTCCGTCCGTGCAAGCTGTAACTTGAGTAAAAATTGAGATATCATGATGAAACTTGGTACACGTATTTCTTGGCTCCATAAGAAGGTTAAGTTCGAAGATGGACAAAATCGGTCACTGCCACGCACACAAAATGGCGGAAACCGAAAACTTATAAAGTGTCATAACTAAGCCATAAATAAAGGTATTAAAGTGAAATTTGGCACGAATGATGGCATTAGGGAGGGGCATATTTGGAAGTAATTTTTTTTGGAAAGTGGGCGTGGCCCCGCCCCCTACTAAGTTTTTTGTATATATCTCGGAAACTACTATAGATATGTCAACCAAACTCTATAGGGTTGTTTCTTTCAGGCATTTCCATATACAGTTCAAAAATGGAAGAAATCGGATAATAACCACGCCCACCTCCCATACAAAGGTTATGTTGAAAGTCACTAAAAGTGCGTTAACCGACTAACAAAAAACCTTAGAAACACTAAATTTTACCGAAGAAATGGCAAAAGGAAGCTGCACTTAGGCTTTTTTAAAAATTAAAAATGGGCGTGGCGTCGCCCACTTATGGACCAAAAACCGTATCTCAGGAACTACTCGACCGATTTCAATGAAATTCGGTATATAATATTTCCTTAACACCCTGATGACATGTACGAAATATGGGTGAAATCGGTTCACAACCACGCCTTCTTCCAATATAACGCTATTTTGAATTCTATCTGATGCCTTCTCTGTATAGTACAATATATACATTAGGAACCAAAATAGAAAAATATGTAAATGACGGATAATGAAATCTCGATTATCACTTTATCATGCGAGAGTATAAAATGTTCGGTGACACCCGAACTTATCCCTTCCTTACTTGTTTTTATTGATTTTTACATAATATACTATACTAATAAATATTTTTGTATTATATTTCCTACTAATAGAAATTAAATTTATCACAACAATATATACATATGTACATACATCATATTATCTTATGTCTATGCACATGCTCATACCATAATCTTATTATCTGCTCATATGATTGCATGTGCGCGTTCAGAAATTCGAATCATGATTTCATCACTTATCAATATATTATATGTGCGCACATTGATCTGCATGTTCATACATTCATATACACTTATATGTACATACATATATTTGTATACACTTCCGAACAAATAATGGACAAGCATACAAACATACATATGCATACACATGTGAATATGTCACCAACAAAAAATTGAAGCATTGTTCTACAAAAACAACAACTGCTCAAATAGCATAAGCATGGCAAGTCAATGTGGCAGCAACACAAACAACAAAAACGATTTCATTCATAAACGCAGGCCCATATGCCACAAGCGACCTCGCTTCATTCATATAAACACCCAGTGGAACTTGGAAAAAGTACTTCTATATTTCATTAGTTTTGAAAGTACTTATTGGCTATGGAAGATGAAAGTGATTACTTCGTAAATTGATGGTATGCCAATGAAGAAAAGGTTTATAAATTTAATTCAACCTCGCTACTAAGCCGCTTACGATTTCAGCAAATTGTATGCTTGTACAAATTTCTGTTGTTGTATTTGATATGTTGAATTTTTGTTTTTCAAGAAGTAACGGCATTTTTTGGTAAACGTTCTCGTCCATGAAGTTATTTGTCACTTTAAAGAAGAATTTTGTTTGTGGGTGTTGCAAATAAATTAAGCAATAAATATAAAGCGCATAGAAATAAAAGTGAAGATGTATATACATATCGCTCATTTGCTGTAAGACCGGCATAAGTCAAAAAAATCGATTTGCCAGAAAACGCGTTCAAAGGTTTCAACTGACTCCAACCTTACACGGGAAGCAGGAAATATATTCTCTTCTCAAGCGGAGCATATAAAAGGTATTCATATGAATTTTTCACTCAACATGAAGTATGATATAACGAACAATTCTGCAGCATTAACTCAAAAATCACATTTTTTGATTTATGCCGGTCTTGCAGCAAATGAGCGATATATAGTTATCAAGGTAAGTACTAACATCAAATTTTATTAATCATTAAATTTTATTAAATATGTTATATACATACATACATGTACACATCGTACATACTAATAATATTATCAGATGATACGCGGTTTCGGCAAACGTCATATAAAAAGATTAGCAGCTGCGCATTTAGCTAGAATGCAACTACAAAATGTGCAAGCAGAATCTACAAGCAATGATATATTTATGGAAAACATTTCCAATGAAAACGAAATATTTATGGAAGACATTTCCAATGAAATTGATGATAGTAAGTTAAACTCAACATAAATAACCTTTTTTTTTTGAATTACCACGTGTTTGTTTTTTTCTAGATAATCCAAGTTCATCTAACTTAAAAAAAAATGATTTAAAATATAAACTGAAAAAGTGGTACTTTGAGTACAGCCCAAGTAGAAATTCAGTAAACTCATTATTATCAATTTTGCAAGATGAAGGCTTGGATGTCCCTTTGTCGTTACATGGTCTAATAGGACAAAACGAAAAAATTATTGTAAAAAGCGTTCATCCTGGCGAATATTTCCATATAGGCATTAGCTAACATTTACAAAAAATTTATGATAGGATTATAACATGTCTGAAATAGTGATAGATATCGGCATTGATGGTCTTCCTTTATTTGAAAGTTCCAAAAGGTAGCTATGGCCAATATTAGGCTCTATAGAAAATATGCAAGAAAAATATTTATTTTTAATAGGAGCGTTTATCGGTGGCTCCAAACCTGTAAGTGTAGATCAATACCTACATGATTTTAATAATGATTTAAAAAAATAATGCAAGAAGGAGTTCTCATCAATAAACAACCTATAGCTGTAAAGATAAGAGCATTTATTTGTGACGCCCCTGCAAGAGCTTATGTTACAGGGGTTGTAGGTCACAATGCTCATTATGGTTGCCACAAATGCATACAGAAAGGGAAAACAATTGAACATGTTGTGGTTTATAGCACAAAAAGGTGCGATGAAAGAACGGATTTAGATTTTAAAAATCGTGTGCATCCAGAACATCATAATAACATGTTTAAAAATATTCGTTCAGAACTCGAAAAGCATGGAATAAAAATGGTATCGCAGTTTCCTCTAGATCCCATGCATTTATTGGATCTAGGAGTAACAAAAACAATGCTGATATGCATTATAAACCGTAAAACAAATAATTTCAAATTGCAAAAAAAAGATAAAGAACTGATTTCAAAAGGGTTACTTGCGTTAGGTACTTTTATGCCAAAAGAATTTTCAAGAAAACCAAGAAGCCTCGATGAATTAAAATTCTGGAAGACAACTGAGTTTAGGCAGTTTCTTTTGTATACTGGCCCTATTGTTTTGAAAGGCATTATTAGTGATAAGCTTTACAATCATTTTTTAATTTTGCATTGCGTCTATCGTTTGTTATGTTCTAAAAAAAGCTATTTTGATAACTTGGATGTAAGCGACCAGCTATTAAAGAAATTTGTAATTCTGTTTGCCCAGCTCTACTCTGAGAAGGCAGTTACTTATAATGTACATAATTTGCTGCATTTGCCGCAGTGTATAAGAGAAATAGGGTTCATCATGGACTTTACTGCATACAAGTTTGAGAATTTTATGCAAGACATAAAAAACAAAATTAAATGCTCAACAAGAGTTCTTCAACAGCTTAATAATTTAGATGTAAATGAAGTAGTAGTGTCATCAAAAAGTCCAGTGGTCGGTTTTAAAACAAATCGTTTGGGAGAAATAATTTCATTTGAAAGCCATTTTTATAGTTTTGTTCACATAACGGTTGTTTGTAAGTCCTAAAACTAAAAGAGTCAGATATAGGGTTATATATACCAAAGTGATCAGGGTGACGAGTAGAGTTGAAATCCGGATGTCTGTCTGTCCGTCCGTCCGTCCGTCCGTCTGTCCGTCCGTCCGTGCAAGCTGTAACTTGAGTAAAAATTGAGATATCATGATGAAACTTGGTACACGTATTTCTTGGCTCCATAAGAAGGTTCAGTTCGAAGATGGGCAAAATCGGTCACTGCCACGCCCACAAAATGGCGGAAACCGAAAACCTATAAAGTGTCATAACTAAGCCATAAATAAAGATATTAAAGTGAAATTTGGCACAAATGATCGCATTAGAGAGGGCATATTTGGACGTAATTTTTTTTGGAAAAGTGGGAGTGGCCTTGCCCCCTAGTAAGTTTTTTGTACATATCTCGGAAACTACTATAGCTATGTCAACCAAACTCTATAAAGTCGTTTCCTTCAGGCATTTCCATATACAGTTCAAAAAGGGAAGAGATCGGATAATAACCACGCCCACCTTCCATGCAAAGGTTATGTTGAAAATCACTAAAAGTGCATTAACCGACTAACAAAAAACGCCAGAAACACTAAATTTTACGGAATAAATGGCAGAAGGAAGCTGCACCCAATTTTTTTTTTTTTTTAATTGAAAATGGGCGTGGCAACGCCCACTTATGGACCAAAAATCATTCCTCAGGAACTACTCTACCGATTTCAATAAAATTCGGTATATAATATTTTCTTAACACCCTGATGACATGTACGAAATATGGGCGAAACCGGTTCACAACCACGCCTTCTTCCAATATAACGCTATTTTGAATTTCATCTGATGCCTTCTCTGTATAATATATACATTAGAAACCAATGATCATAGCGGAATAAAACTTTACTCAAATACGGTATGTGAGCTGAGGTATCCCTTGTGGAAAAATTGTGGTGATCGGACTATAACTTTTCAAGGTCCCTGATATCGAACACGAAGAACTCAGTGCCTAACCTAACCTAACCTAATTTTTCACCGAAAATGTCGGTAAATCTCTCAGAATTTAATTCTAATTAATTTTGCAACAAAATAAAAAAATGTGTAAATAACGGATAATGAAATCTCGATTATCACTTTATCATGCGAGAGTATAAAATGTTCGGTGCCACCCGAACGTAGCCCTTCCTTACTTGTTTTTTATCAACAATTCAACGCAATAATTACTGCTGTATAACTCCTTGCATTCCCTTCAAAATTAAGGAATTTAAGCAAATGATGATGAGAAATATATAGTGGGCAATAGAGTTTTGAACTTTGAAAATTTTTTCACGCAACCAGTCCAATCTTTGTCAGCGTTAGGAATAGTAATAGCGAGTAAAGATAAATGTTCTGATTTAGAAATATTCTAAATAAGTGATATAAATTATAAATGTACAGCTTTGCCTTATGGAGAACAAATCGTCATGATGCCCATTCTTCATAACGTCATCTGGTAATATTTTTACAAATTTTAGATATCTAATAATTTTAAATGTTTTAAATGAAAATTGTTACACTTATGTTTAATTGCAGATGTCTTTATTTAAGTCGCAAATCCCCGATTCTGATTTCTTTATCGCTTCTAGCGAGTTTACCAATATAAATACAACGAATAACACTAAATTAGAAGGTAATGTCAATAACAAAGTTCATAATTTCAATGTTTTTAATCAAAATGTTTGTGTTTATTAGAAAAACTTGATATCATTATAGCCAACCAAAACATCATAAAGAGACAACAAGCAGAAACGTTGGCGATGTTTAAGCAGCTATTTGAAAAAGATGTAGGCTCCTATGGAACGAGAAGTGTGTTCCCGTTGTCCAACTTGGAAGCATTAAAAAAACTGGATACAGATATAGTGGTAGGTTCCAGTGCAGACTATGTAAGTTGTCTATATAATCCCTTAAGTTTCACTATTTGACTAATAAATATTATACCTATTTTTCTATAGATAAAAATCATTAAAAACATAATAGGCAAAACGGGGATTATTAAATCTTCTGAGGGTATTTTCGAAAGGAGTCTTATTGTTCAGTTGAACTACGATGGCATTCATTCCAAATACTCCTTAAAGGAATGCAAGGAGTTAATCGACTGCTTGTTTGGTAAATAATTTTAGAAAGGAAAAAATATATACATATTTTCTAAAATTTTTTATGATTTCAGAGGCATCAATGAAAGAAGAATATTCCCATGGCGAGTTTGTTAAAGACTTGCGACAAGCTTTAAAACTGGCGAAAAATCGTCATTTTAAAACAAACTCCATATTAAAATCTAAAAAACAAAATATTTAAATAAAATTAATGGTGTCCACTGTTTCTGCTATTGGTAGGTTTATAGTAAGTAGTTACTAGTATGTAATAGAATAGTTTGAAGGAAAGTACTTCGAAGCACACGAAATATTAGATTTATAGTAACTACCTACTGAATTAATCAAAATTAGGTGTGGGGAAAGCACTTTCCGTCTTATGAATTCATAAGCGAAGTGGAGGTTCTTCGCTCCAATGACATTGATCAGAAAAACGAAATTAGATAGTATTATTGTAGGAAAGTACCTTTACTTATTTTTTCAGTAGGAAGTATCCAATTCTTTCCTACTTCCAAGTCCCACTGGGCAGACGCCGTAACATCTCCCCGAGCATGCCTTTGCCAACAAGTGTCTTTTCGCGACGACGGCAAAAGCTAAAAATCATAAATTGAACAACTTTCTGATGATTCTTCACAAAAAGAAGTGAGTGGCAATATAGCTCTTGTCGATTTACATTGTAAATTTTACAATATTTGTCAATTCTAAAATAAGTATTTTTCCGTGGCTTGCAAAAATCAGCGTCGATATGTATGCAAGTTCATACATATTTACGCTAGATCATAGGCGAAGCTGTTACAGCGGCAAGGGAAGCGGTAACAATCGACAATCGTTTGTTAGTTCTTTCGCGTCTCGTCGCGTCAGTGCTTCGACAGATTGATGTGCTGAACACATAGATCGCGACAGACTGCAAGCGCCATCTGAATCTGATATTGAAATACACACATTCTTATGGACACAGTTATTTAGACAGCTACACAACTACATAACTGTGTCCATATGAACGTGTATATTTTAATATCTGACAGAGGTCGCTTGCAGTCTGCCCCGCTCAATGGGTTCAGCATTTGACTCTTTGTCAAAACGACTGTTTCGGCCATTGGTTGACCGTGAAAACGAAGATGCGAAAGATGCGTGCGACACTTGTTATTATGAATGTATGTACATATGTATGTGGCTCGTATTTGTGTTCGTAAACATTCAGACAAATGTGCCAAAGAAATAATACATATACATATGTATGTATATGCCATAGAAATTCTATTGGTACAAATATGGAAATGATAACGAAATAATGCGAACATGCATATTTCATGAAGGTTATCAATTTTATTTGAAGAAATGAAGATCATTTTGCACATCTTCACTTTGTAATAGTCGAAATAAATATTATTTTTTCGATTTTGTAAAAAAAATTAAAATTTGTACCATCTGGGCTAACAGAGCTTATAAGATTTTGGAAGGGAATTCACCATTCTCGCTGCTATTTAGCAGAAATGAGCACGTTCAAAAGCAGAAATACATGTGAAATGACTAAATGCATGCGAGAATATATAAAGAGAACTGTTTTGGGAAAAAATATGCAAAGAACACACAGAGAATGTAAAAAAGCATTCTCTGAGTGACATATGGATGCTTCATTGTATTATATGAACCATTGTCACATATGTATGCGTGATTATTTTGTATCAAATGAACCATGTTTTTTCCGAAAAATGGTACAAATTTTAATTTTTTTTACAAAATCGGGAAAAATTAGGAAAAATGATTTTAATTTTATTTCCCTTTATTTTAATTTTTTAATTTTTAAATAAATTAATATTTATTTCGACTATTACAAAGTGAAGATGTGCAAAATGATCTTCATTTCTTCAAATAAAATTGATAACCTTCATGAAATATGCATATTCGCATTATTTCGTTATCATTTCCATATTTGTACCAATAGAATTTCTATGGCATATACATACATATGTATATTATTTCTTTGGCACATTTGTCTGTATATTTACGAACACAAATACGGGTCACATACATATGTACATACATTCATAATAACAAGTGTCGCACGCATCTTTCGCATCTCCGTTTTCACGGTCAACCAATGGCCGAAACAGGCGTTTTGACAAAGAGTCAAATGCTGAACACATTGAGCGGGGCAGACTGCAAGCGACATCTGTCAGATATTAAAATATACACGTTCATATGGACACAGTTATGTAGTTGTGCAGCTGTCTAAATAACTGTGTCCATAAGAACGTGTGTATTTTTATGTTCTCTGGATTGACGAAGTTTGCATCCTGGTGTGCCTATAAATTAAACGCATCGAATGTTTTATGCTTATCCAGGTCATATTCGCCTTCCACTTCTAATTTATATTAAAAATATAAATATATATACATAATAAAAGTACAATAATGCAAAGTAAACTAATAATGGATAACGCTATCCTAATCTCAGTTGCATAATATTCAACATTAACAGGAGTTGGACACATTTCTCTCACATTTGCTATTAGGAATGTATCGTTCGGCTGATTAACACAGAGTAACTGGTCGACATCGGGTATGCGTGTCCGATGTGTACGTATGGTGTACAGCAATTGCTGCGTGGAACAGTCGCAAATCCAAGGATTTCCACTTAGGTAGAGAAATTGTAATTTTGTGCTGTCATTCAGGTATGTACGCAAAAATTCAGCATTTAAAGATTTTATGCGATTATTTCGTAGATCCAAAACGGTCAAATTGGTTGGCAGTTGACTGACACTTATGCTCGTGATTTTATTGTACGACGCGTTGAGTTGCGAAACGTTGCCATAGCCGAAGGTGGTGTTTAGCGGCAATACAATGAAATTGTTATTGCTAATATCGAGTACCGAACTCTTGAGCCCAACTTGCTCGGGACGTGGGAGCTGTTCGATACTCGTATGTTGCGCACCATTGCATTGGATGTGCAGGAATTCAAATTGTGTGTAACAATTGCATTTTCTGGGGCACATTACTGGTTGCCAAGCACACATTTCATTACGCCTCAGCTGAGCGATATCTTTAACTAGTTTGGTTGACGTCTGAACGCACTGTAAACCATTGAAGAGCGAACGATAGTTTTCACTGTAAATCCATGCTAATTTACAATCGCACACTATAGGATTACCAGTCATTTTGATTTCGGACACACAATCAGCAGTTGAGCTGAAGTACTGAAGATTTTGTAAGGCAAAAATGTTTTCAATCAAATTGTGCTCTAGGTTTATTTCAAAAGGGCATGTAATGTTCGTTGCTACAATCCAATCCAAAGGGAATTCGCGCAAACGATTGCCACTTAAATTTATTACTGATTTATTTGAGCTAATCGTGCCCGCGAAATTTTCGGGTTGCAAGCCAAATCTCATGGTATATCTTGGCGTTATATTGACGGAAGTCTCGGTGCTCCTAATATTTTGCAGTTGGTTCTGGCTTACGTCTAGCCTATGTAGATAATGCAGCGGTTTCAGATTTTCCATGAGATTTGTGGTGTCGTGCAGTTGGTTGCCACCAAGTTTCAACTCCCATAGCCAAGAAGTGTGATCGAAAAGATGAGGCGGCAAATGTGTCAATAAATTGTGACTCAGATCCAGTATGGAAAGTTGACGCTGATATACAAACAGACTTTCGGACAATTCTCGGATTTCATTACGACTCAAATTCAGACAATTCAATTGTGTTAGCTCTGCAAAGATGTTGGCGTCCAACGTTTTCATATTATTCCCGGCTAAGTCAAGCTGTCTGAGCGTAGTGAAGTTTTTAAAGAATGTTTGCGTCAAGTTTTGCAGCGATAAGTACTGGTTTCTTAGACCCTGTGCGCTAAGCGTTAACGTTTCCAGTTGATTCTGCTTAGAAAATATGTCAAGGGCTATGCTTATAATATCTGCTTCCCGGATTTCATTACGATTTGATTTAATAATTAATTGTAGGTCAATATGGCCAATGTAAGTATGCATATGGCCACTATCTTCCGTTGGTTCTACAGGAAGATCAATGTTATAGACTAGTGTTACTTTAGTTTTAGTCATGTGGTTCATTTTTACAACAATTTCCTGCACTTTGTCATTCATATAGATTTCGTGTTTAAAATTATTGCATTGTACCACTTTCAAATAACGTGTTTTAGGTAAAATTGACTTAAATTTGCGCTCGAGTAGAAAATTGATATTAGTTTCTGTGTATGGATAACACATTACATCCATAAGCTGCGAGTTTGACTCAAAACTGATGTAAACATCATTGAGTTCGAAAAAACGACAATCAAAATAGCCATCGCCAGGGCAATCACAAGAAATCTTCTCATCGCTATAGCAATCGGAGAGCCAAGTGGTGACTTGTTCAGCAATAGCTCCGATTTCATTAATTTCAGTAGTGTGCGCCAACAAAAATTTGTTGTTTATGATCAGTTGACTTAGTATGTAGGCGAGTATTATTATATTATTGCGCGCTTTTAGTTTGTTCATATTTATTAATTTGCTGATTAGTTTTTATATTTCCTCCACAATAAATCGTGCTTGCGGACCAACTCACTTACACTTACTGAAATACTAAAATATAATATGGAATTGGTACGCTTTAAGAAGCTTAAATCGTATTTTAATTCCTTATCAAGAAAAATATTTTTGGAGACTGCAAACTCTCTTTGCGCTCACCCTTGAGCTAAAATTTTTTGTTGTTCTAGTAATATAAGAAAAAAAAACTTTTTGCAAAAGAATTTACTCTTTCATAAGCTGATAAAATTATAGCAACGCCACTGAAAGTCATAAGCGAAGAAATAGCGACGTAGTGTATCATAATAAATTGAGATATTTGTGGTTAAAATTTTTTAAAAAGTTACCACGACCATGTTAAAGCTACATTAGCCACCGGTCAAATCGCTAAAAATACAAATTTTTAAGATAGAAAACAAGAATGTTATAAGTTAACTAGCAAACGCTTTTTGTTAATAAATGTTATTTTTAGAAAATATTTATTTTTAAAATCAAAATTTCAGAAGATCAGTCATATGCGCTTTTGCAATTTGTTTACTTAATTCCTTCGTTTGTATACTTCCAAAGTTACACATAAAGAAAAAACCTTAAAAACTTCCACAGAAATAGATCGCTGAATTACTACAATCGCCCGAAGAGATCCAAACAAGAGTTCTATAGTCATTCAATATAAAACTGAAGACGAATATAATGTCCAAATATCATAGAAAACAATTTCTCGGCGTTTGATCGAATTTAGATTTCACGATAGAGCAGTACACAGGAAACAAATTTTGACTAAAGTCCGTAGAAACGACGCGTAGACTTTTCCAAATCTTATATAATCAACGTAATAAAGAAATAAGTCGAAAAACTTATAGTAAGCCAACAACAAAACAGAACTTTGGACTATCTTTAACCCGCACAATTTAAATAGTGATGAATTATTCATCGTAGGCTCAACATTAGCCGACAAATGTGCCACAGTTATGCGGCTCATTACGATTTAATTAAAACATCGTTGGCGGCGTTAACGTCACCAAATATCTGTGTATGTATGTTTGAGGAAAGGAAAGTAAGTCCCTTGAGTCCGTGCACAATTTTCGTTAGGCGATATTAGCTTTAGCATTAGCATTCTCTATTATCAAACAGATTGCAAACAATTTATTTTCATTGTCATACCCTAATTAAACAGTTATTATTTCTAAAGTCAAACGTAATATGTGGACGAGACCAGAGCCAAGTTATGTAGAATTGTAGAAACAAGTTATGTATGTATGTATACGAGTATTTGTGCTTTATACCACCAAAAATTACACTGTATTTGTTGACATTTCTAAAGTTTTGATAAATTTCATTTAAATTTGCCATAAATTTAATTGTGTTTGCATGTGTGTATATTGAGTAGAGTATACTTGTTGACATTTAGTTCAAATCCGAGCGGTATTTATTTATTACACCCACACCTCAGGCGATTATGATTTTATTCTTGGCTGCCAGCTATCAGCACCATCGCAGGCATTCATTTAAACTGTTGCCGAAGCTTCGCAGCCACTTTGCTGCTACAGACGAGAAAATAAGTACCTTTAGAGCTTGGTATTGTGCTGAAAATATTTTAAGAAACACTAAACGAAATACCAACCACACTTTGTTAGTTATAAATTCCTTCGGGCGTAAGCTCATGCAAAATACAATTTGATTTTCTGACTTAATACTAGATACATTAGTATTTGGTATATAAAAGTTCCATAAAATGTTGTATGCCGAATCACATATGTGGCACTGAAATATTCAAAATGTTGGAATAGGACTTTGCTGACCGTCGCATTGACTGCGAACTGCGTCCAGGGCGGCCATGAACAATAATTGCTCTAAATCGATGATTCACAGTCAGATATTATCGTTGCAACATCGGAAGGACCTGTGAAAACTATTTTGAAAGATAAGTTTGACTGGACGTTTCTTATCCAAATTTTGATTCCCTACAACTTTTCTAGCTGTTTAATATTTTTTTATAAAAATATGTGGAAAATGTAAAAAATATAAAAAAAGTAAAAAAATTAAAATTAAAGGCTAAAAATTTCAAGATTTTTTTCTACATAAAAAACCTAATGCCAATTATATGTCCGCGATTGTTTCTACACATTTGATTAAATAAATACAATTAGGTGAATCTCTAAAAAATAAAAGATAATCAATACACCAACTAAACTAAGACTACAAAGAGTGAACAGCATTTGCTTTGGTGAGAATTAAATTCCATCTTATTCAGAAGTTTTATTTAAATTGCTTTGAATCTCAAACCTTCACTTATAAATTTTCTTCTTAACAGTCCTTTTGTTCTCAAAAAGCAAACAAAATGGCGAATTTTAGTATTTCTGAGAATAAGATCTTGCTCTTTGAAGTTGTATGTAAGAGGCCAAATAATAATCCCAATAGCTGTTTATTAAGTACTTAATCTCCTCGGCTATACCTGACCGTAGGAATCTGCAAATAGTTGAGGGAAATTTGCAATGCCATGTTTATTTATAAAGAAGACAAAGTTAAGCTTCAATGGGATTTGTAACGTTTTGTAGATGGTTGGCAGATAAAATTTAAAAATAACAAAATACTAAACGTGCTGGGATGGAATTGTAAGAGTGTGAGTACAAAAAGTATTTATACATGTTTATTTGTCTATATGTATTTATATAGCATATGCTCAGACTATTTTCTGCACATTTTGTTAAAAAATTGCATTGAATTGTAGCTTGAGGCGTTTTACACAAAACGATATTTGTTGAAGGAATTTTTATGTAAGATTCATACATATTTATATATTTTATAGATATATTCGCATATTTATTACTGAGCCGTATTTTATGTGCACTGAATGCTTTCACTCATACAGTTGTTATGAATTTGCTATAGTAGTAGAAAATATTGATGCTCTCGCTGATGCAAATGCAGCACATTTTGCATGTAAACATATATATATGAGTATTAACAGATGACATGTTTTTGCTTAAGCTCATGGTAAGGCATTTGTCTATATTTTTATTTAAAGAATACAGAAATTTTATAAAAATGTCGAATAAAATTTAACATTAACTAAATTCACACTCAAAACCGCTGAAAAAAAAAATGATTTAGTCAACCTTCAGCGTAATATAACTTTTAAGTGATATTTTTTAAGATAATATAATTGGGTCGTTACAGCTAATTATCAGTCAGCCTATTGCCTATATGTACGTAAAGTTCTTTTTTAGCTATTTGATATCCTCCTAATAATATTGTAAGCGCGTTCTCAACTGTGATAAAATGAGAACTTTTTGCAGGAATGCGTGCGATGCTGCAAGTACATACCTACTACCATGAGTGAAGAAAACAGGACAGAACAATTTGCCACCAACACCAATGGAGCTTTTGCTCTTTGTATAGAAACGCGTCTTTCAGACACATGTGCTGCATTATTCAATAAATCCACATATAAACCTATAAACAAGTATGAATGCAGAATGGAACTGTTGCATGTGTGCGCCAAATCAGCACTGTGTTCTTTGCACTGTGAAGCAGCTGCCACTTTGACTCTTACTCTTGCAGTTGTTGTTTTTGTTCATGATGCCGCAGTTCGTTATTAATATGGGCATATACATATGTACATATGACGGTGTTATGGAATACTAATGCTGTTGCGTATGTGCTGACAGCGGTGTTAGTGTTGATACCAATTTTCAATATATGCATACACGTGTCTGAATATTAGTGATGTCTTAGTTATAACACTATCCGACTTGATGCTGAGTTTGTGTACAGTATTGTGCAGGGTCTGCAATGATTACCAATTTAAGTGCAATTGTATTCCGTTAAACCAATTATATGTATGCGATATTTGGGGCGCTTGCCATCACGTGGCTAAGCTCTGGTCAAATATATAAGAGGTGTTTCGGAATATAAAATAAAGTATAAGATAATTAAATTTAAGAAAATATTATAATACTAATTTTGTTGATTGTTACAAGTTTTACGATTCTCAGATAGCTGGAAGCTCTATAAAAATTTTTCTTAAAATAAACTTTCCGCTCCGTACAGCTTTAAAAATGCCTTCTAGAAAGTGTTTAAGCTAACCACCAAAGATTTCATTTATTATGATCGAAGTATACTTTATCAATTGCAACGAAATTGTTCACGAGGTTGAAAACGCAAGCTCTTATCAGTTATATGTCAACTTCAAGCTCTCAGTATTTACGAGGTTTGACAATTAAGTAATGAGACTGATTTTATTGCCGCGCTTGTGGCAAACCTGTGACCTTAATATTCTCTTTCTCTTTTTCTTACATCTCTCCCCTCTCCATTGATATACGTACCATCACTCTAGCTTCATTGGCCTTTCACCTGCTGCGTCAAGTTGAGTAGACGTGTGTTAGTAGTGCTCGTCACGAAAATGGAAAAACGAAATCAAGAACAACGCGTCGCGATAAAATTTTGCGCCAGATTGGGCGAAACAGCTTCGGAAACGTACGCAAAAATTGCAAGAGTGTATGGTGATAGTGCTCTTAGTCGTGGCACAAAGAGTTTAAGGAGGGACGTGAAAGCGTGGAAGACGAGGCGCGGAGTGGGAGACCGGTCGAGGTGCGGACTGACGCGAATGCGCAGCGTGTTCGCGCATTAATCCGTGAAGATCGGCGTTTAACAGTTCGAATGTTGGCCTTGCAACTGAGTATGAACGGTGGAACAGTCAGATAAATTTTAACCGACGATTTTGGGATGAAAAAGTTCATTATGACAACACGCCGTGCCACACCGCCCTCAGCGTGTCCCAGTATTTGTCCTCTAAAGGGATCGCCGTGTTGCAACAGCCGCCTTATTTGTCCGCCATGTCACCCTGTGACTTTTTTTGTTTCCTAAAACAAAATCGGCGGTCAAAGGAACCCATTTGATGTGCTGTGACATCCGGAGCGTTTGTCGTCTTCAGCACTTGTTGTATTCTGAACACCTTTAGGCAGTTCAAAACCCTTTCCTATACTTTATTTAATGTTTTACACAAAATTTGTTAGGTATTCATGCATTCGTCTAATGGCTAACAACTTGCTGACTTCATGCATACAGAAATGTTTTATGGTATATCCTTTGCACACTCAACGTAGAAATTCTAAACCATTTCACTTTATGATTTTTGCAGAAATTCGAGGTCAAACAACCCACAAGCATCGAAAAGCGTGTCTGCTCTTGGTAAAATTAATTTGTTCGTTTATTATTTCTTCAGGTATGGGTAGCAGGATACTGTATTACTGGAATTTATAATTAATCTTTTACATAACCACTTAACAACAAGTCACGCCATGAGCCTAAAACTTAACTGCAGCATATTGTTTCACTACTACCCGTTCCCCAGAGAATTTCTTACGACTTACCATTACAATTTAAGCACTTAAGCGCAGAAAAGGTAGGGTAACAGTAAAGGCTTATTTAGTATGCAAAAATATCTTTTAGGACCCCGACATCAACAACGTTATTCCAGTAGTTTTGACATGTTCGTAAGACTACAACACTGTTTTTATAAGCAAAGCAAACTTTTGGTACAAAAATTGTGTGTGTATGTGGTTATTATGCATGCCAGAGAGCTGCAACGAGTATGATAAAATCAGAACAAACAGCCGTGCCAAAAACACAATCAAATCCATTCAGTTCAGCATAGACAACATTGTTAATCAATTCGTGTGTCTGCCAGCGTCAACTGATCTGATGCAACACGAACAATCTGTTCTTCGGCAATCACGATCGTGTCAGCGTATGGCTGGCTTCGGTTGCATTCGTATCATGTCAGTTCATAGCGTTGCGACAATTGTTTGAATTGAAATGAAACTTTGGGTAAACTATAAGTAAATCTTCGAGTAAATCTATGGGTAAATCTAAAAGTACAGCAAACAACAACAATTTACTGCTGGACTGATTTGAATCATGTGTGCCAAAAAATGTATCAGCTTTGAAATTGTGCGCATGTTAGAAATTTTCGAAGCGTAAACAATGGAAATTGCATGGAGTACGTACATACATATGTACATACATATAAACAAGTACATACATTTGTTGTTTGTATGTACTCGATGGAATTTCCCTTATACAAATAGTGTAATTTCCGTAATATAGTGGAAATTCCTTCGAGTACATACATAAGTATGTACATATACAGTACTTGTCCAATAAATTTCGAACGAGAGCAAAAAAACAAATATATATATATATGGCGACAAAATATTGAATATGATTCAATACAAAAATATAATAATTTAAGTTTAATGTATATAGCATATAAAAAATAATTTTTTTTCTAAAATTAGCCAAATATTTATGTTTTTATTAATGATTAAAGTTAGCCTATTTTTTACTTCGTTCGTAATTTATTGGACAAGTACTGTACATGTATAAGTACATGTGTTGTATGTACATTCATATGTACTCGATGGAATTTCCATTATATACATATATACCATAGTATATACATACATAGTATGTATATGTATATAAAAGTAGGTATGTATATTTGAAATAGAACAGAACAAACGTAACACATACAATATTTTTGAAAAGTTTAATTATTTTATTAACCAACAATAAATTTCAAAATACATTTCATTTGTAAAAATTATGAACACATTTCATAAAAAAAAAAACAATAACAATATTTAATTCTTTAATAACATAAAACAAAAAATTCAGAAAAAGAGATCAATTCTTATTAGAAAGCTAATAAGCGTATTTCATACATATCTATAGGTATGTACATATTTATCTATTACACCTAATTTTTATTTATTTTTGTAAATTGAATTTAAAAATATTAAGCTATCAACTGAGCCAGGTGCAAGTCTGTTTCGTTTTTCCGTAATAATATTACCAGCCAACGAGAATGACCTCTCAGCCGCGGCACTGCTAGCTGGTATGGAATGTATATGCATGGCAACTTGATATAAATATGGATATTTTTTTTTATTGTCATTCCACCATTCAAGCAAATTAAAACTATTGGACATATGAACCAGTTCTCTAGAATATCTATTGACCTCCTCCCTAGGTGTTTCGACAGTTCTTATTGCTGAATTTTGCATTAATTGAGAAAAGAAAAAGGCATCATTGGAAGATGAAACTAAATGATTAGAGCCGATGCTAACTGAGATTGAACTTAATGTTGGAGCTGAGGGTGACGCAGGCTCATTTTTAAAGGAGTTCGATATAATTACCGATACACAAAATTCTGTTATAGTATCCAAACTCAGTGGCTTGTATAGCTGGGGGGTATACAAAAAATGCAACTTTGTGTCATATACTAAGGTTCGCCACTCATATCGTATCAATATGTATATTCTAAAATGGTTAGTTTTAAGTTAACTATTGTGGGTACATCTTCCGGATTTTGGCTTAAATTTTGTTTCAAGGTTAATATCGATGGTATAACATAACACAATGATGGTACCTTTGTTAATTGAAGTTTTTTAAATACAACTTCAACATTCTCGCAAACATCTACCAAAGATTTCACAATATTTAAATTTATGTTTAAAAGTCGTCGACTTTCGTCCTTTGTTGCTAAAATTCTATTCATGTCCGCCCAGTTATCATGAATTGACTTAAGCATTCTATAATGGGAATTCCATCGAGTTGGGCACTGATTTTTTAAGGACGTTTGAAGAAGGTGTTGCAAATTTGCTTTTTTAAAATATTTTGTAATTTTTTTGCAAGCTTCCAAAGTCTCTGATAGCTCTATGGTTGCCGAAAAAGATTTTTCCATTATATTGGATAGTAAGTGGCTACTACAATTAAGCCTTGTCTTATTTTCTAACGCTTTAATAATATTGGTGCCCCTATCTGTTACAAACTTAATTGAGTCTATGTTGTCCACTCCAAATTCTTTGAATACACTTTGGAGCTTCTTAATAATGTTATTACTTGTTGTCCTCTCGAAATCCAATGATTTCATTCCAAGAACAATATCATTAAATTTGTTGTCAATCATATCCACATCCAAAATGAAAACTTAAGGAAATCATTAACCAATATACCAACGAAACGTCTTCTTCTCCAACAAAATCGACCTTTGTCGCAGAAACAGACGAAGATGAGTTGGAAAACGAAACAAATTGGTTATTAAAAAAGAAAAAAAAGAGGGAAAGTAAAAAACGTAAAGCAGATTCATCGCCGGATATAACGCTGAACTCTCCGAGTCCGGAAAACACAGCAGAAGGTAAAAAAGCTATAAAAATAAGTCGTCGCCCTCCGCCAATTATTATATCAGAGAATTTTAATCAACCTTTGATGCGTTCCTTGATAAACGCGGAAGTTAAAAATACTTACACACTTAAGCTCACTGGCCCAAGCTCATGCAAAATAAACCTCTCAGATAGTTCAGACTACAGAATACTCACAAAGAAATTAAATGAATCGCAAATTTCTTGGTACTCGTACGAGGACAAGCAATCGCGTGATATACGCGTAATGATAAAAGACCTACATCACTCATGTGAGCCTGAAAGCATTGTCACAGATCTACAGAAGCAGGGTTTCAAAGTTACGAAGGTCATAAACAAACTACAATATAAAACAAAAAATCCGTTAAATATGTTTATTGTATGCTTCGAAAAAACAGAGAACATCAAAAAAATTTACGAAATTAAGCATATTTTAAATTCGGTCGTCAAACTCGAGCCCATCAAGCCATCGAATCTAGTGCCGCAATGTAAGTCCTGCCAGGCATTCGGTCACACTAGAAATTATTGTTGTAAACCACCAAGGTGTGTGAAGTGCGCCGGAAATCATTCTACTCTAAATTGCACAAAACCTGCTGATCTACCGCCAAAATGCTGTAACTGCAATCAAAGTCACCCTGCGAACTATAGGGGATGTGAAGTAGCAAAACAACTTCAAAAAATTAGAAACGCGACCGAAAAAAATAAAGAGCATAACCAACAATCAAAACGTCTAAGCACAACAGCTTCTACGGCTCCACAGAAGAAAGTTATTAATGTAAGTCCGCAAGCAGGAAAACCCTCATTTGCCAGCATAACTAAAGGTAGTAGTCACGTACAACAACATATGTCTGCAAACCAAACCAATTCTAATGCTATTAGTGATATTACCAATAATCTATCGATAATTCTCAACAAGCTTAATAAGCTAGAAGAGCAAAATAAACTTACCCATGAACGACTTACTCTACTAGAGCGACAGCAAAAAGAAAGAAATACGCAAAAATGAAACCGTTAAAAATTATGACATGGAATGCAAATGGCTTACTCAAACGTAGCAAAGAACTAGAGACATTACTCCATGTAGAAAAAAATTGATATTTGCCTATATCAGAAACCAATTTTACAAATGAGATTTTCGTCAAATTCAAAAACTACAAGACGTATTGCTCGAACCACCCAAATAACAATGCGAGAGGGGGGAGTGCCATAATTATCAGAGATAATATTCCCCACAACGAAGAAATTAATATAAGTATCCCAGAATTTCAAACCACGACCATTTCGGTTGAAACCAGTTTCGGACAAATAAGTATTACTGCAATATATAGCCCACCTAGACACAATATTAAAATGGATATGTACACTGAACTTATACGAAAACACCATGGGAAGTTCATCATGGGAGGTGATTTTAACGCAAAACACTCCCAATGGGGTTCAAGAGTTACGACACCGAAGGGGAGAGAGCTATTTAAAGCTGCTATGTCCACTGGATGCGACTTCATGTCTACTGGCAAGCCGACTTACTGGCCTTCCGACACAAGAAAATTACCTGACTTGATCGACTTTTTCATCACTCGACAAATATCCAAGACCTGCATTACCATGGAAAATGGATTGGACTTAAACTCGGACCACTCGCCAGTATATCTAACTCTAAATGGCCATCTAAAAGAAATCGACATACCGCCTTATCTCTCTAATAGACTTACGGATTGGGAGTATTTCAAAGTAATGCTCGACAAAAATATTGATACTAAAGTAAATATAACAACTCAAGATACTTTAGAAGATGAAGTTCAGAAATTTACGAAAACGATTCAAGAATCAGCATGGAAAAGTACTCCTGTTCCGAAACAAAAAAGTGTTTATACTAAATATCCATCAGACATTTTAGATCTCATAAAGAAAAAGAGAAAATTACGTAAAAAATGGCAAATAACGCGTTTTCCTCAATACAAAACAGAATTGAACAATTTAACCAAGGTCCTCAGTACCAAAATAAAGCTATTCGCGAATCAAAATATTTCTAAATATATTGAGAAATTAACGCCAAACAAAAATTCCGATTATTCCCTTTGGAAAGCAGTAAAAAATGCAAGAAAACCAATATTGTCTAATACACCCCCAGAAAGCCAAACGGATCCTGGGCCAAAACTGACGAAGAAAAAGCGGAAGTTTTTTCAGAGAAACTAACGAAAACTTTTAGTCCCTCTGTGACCCATGGAACTTTACCGCAGCTGGTAGCATCACAATACGTAGGAGAAATCCAACGAGCATCAATTAAAGAAGTGGAAAATATCATTAAAACTAGATTTAAGCCAAAAAAAGCTCCCGGCTTCGACTTGTTGACTGCTGATGTAATAAAAAATCTAACGCGAAACGCATTAGAAAAACTTACATCGATAATAAACGCTTGCTTAGATCTCAGATACGTCCCATTGTCATGGAAGGTATCTGAAATCATTATGGTACAAAAACCCGGAAAAAGCGCCCAGGAGGCCTCGTCATATCGTCCAATCTCACTGTTGCCTATTTTGTCCAAAATACTTGAAGCCGTAATTGTAGGAAGACTTCAGAACATAATTGAAGAGAATGGCCTCATACCAACTCATCAATTTGGATTTAGATCGCAACACTCCACAATCGATCAAGTTCATCGAATAACAGATGTAATAGAAAATGCGATGGAAAAAAAGAAAATTGCACAGCTGTATTTCTTGATGTATCTCAGGCGTTCGATAGAGTATGGCATCAGGGCTTACTTTATAAATTAAGACGTCTTTTTCCACAGCAACTAACTGAGCTACTTGCCTCCTACCTGAGCAACCGCTACTTCCGAATCAAACAGGGACAATCGTATACAACGTTACAGCCAATAAAAACGGGTGTTCCGCAAGGAAGTGTCTTGGGGCCCCTTCTATACATTCTATTTACCAGCGATATGCCTACGCCGCCAAACTGTACAATCGCCACATTTGCAGACGATACCTGCATAATTACTACCGGTAAAAATCAATCTGAGTCGTCGAACAGAATGCAGTCTTCAATTAACCAGATTGTAGAATGGACACAAAAATGGAGCATTACTCTAAACGAGTTGAAGTCTGTACATACAAACTTCACTAACAAAAGTGCCACGTATATCCCCTTACATATTGGTAATGAGGTAATACCGTACTCCACCTCAGCGAAATATCTTGGATTGACGTTGGATGCAAAATTAAAGTGGAGAGAGCATATACAAAGGAAAGTTGCAGAACTAAAACTAAAATATAACAAAATAAACTGGTTAATCGGTAGGAAATCACCATTAACTACCTCAAATAAAATCCTAGTCTACAACCAAACGTTAAGGCCCATTTGGACATACGGTATCCAACTATGGGGATGCGCTGCACCGTTATACATCGAGGCGGTGCAAAGATTCCAAAACAAAGTCCTGCGAAAAATTGTAAATGCCCCGTGGTACATACGCAATTCAGATCTACATCGTGATCTCCGCATAAAAATGGTTCGGGAAGTCATTCACGAAACGGCATTGAAACATGCTACAAGGTTACAAAATCACGTAAATGCTGAAGCCCGACAACTGGGAGAAACTCGAAATAGCAAGCGCAGACTGAAAAGGACAACGTTTCGTGACCTTAAGCAAGTAAAAAATAACAAATATTATAATATTTAGTTTTTAACACAAAGTTTAATTTTTGAATAAAGTTTTAATAGAGCTTTTATGTTGTACCTTACAAATTATGAAAAATATTGCTTGTTTGTTTAAGTTAGTCACTATTTGCAATTTGAATTAAATTTAAAACCATATCCTTGTTACGTTTCAATAAAAAAAAAAAAAAAAAAAAAAATCATATAGTGCAATGTGACGCCTAAAAAATTTCTCCGTACGTAATTGTCTGTCCACATATCAATAGTGGCTGATGCTCCTCCACTGCGTACAGCTTCAGCAATCTCCTCTCGAATCTCTATTTTCTTTTTCTCTGCAGCCTTTTGCACGTTCCGCGACACCGTTGTAGGATCCGGTAAAAGGTCGTCCACATCAACGTTTTCGCAGTATACTGCTCCGAGCTTTGTAAAAAATTTGATCATTTTTATGAAGCCAGTACCTTGTACAGCAGAAAACGGTCGGCAATCTTCAATGATCCAATTCGCACAAATTTTAATTGCCTCATTTTTGTCCCCAGCAGAAATTTGTTTTAAGGCATATTTGTTGTTTGTAGCCTTACAACAGTTATGCCTGTGCAAATTTGAAGTCTGATTGTTTTTATATTTTAACACAGCTGAGCACTTGCGGCAATAAACAAAGCCAGTTATAACTTCGCCAAGTTCATTATTAATTTCGGACAAAATATTCCATAGGGAACTGCGCCCTTTCCGTTGACCACTTAAAGTATATGTACCGCATAGAACTTTTTCACTAATTATTTTGTTTTCCTCCATTTTTCTATAATCACAAACAATTGTACCTTATCACAAACTTTTACATACATATACACTTCTTAGCGCGCATCACTTGCCATCAGAACACAAAGAACTTGTAAATAGAAGTGCTTGAGTAAATCAGTGTTTAGGGGATGATATAAAGGGTGATTTTTTAAGAGCTTGATAACTTTTTTAAAAAAAAAAAACGCATAAAATTTGCAAAATCTCATCGGTTCTTTATTTGAAACGTTAGATTGGTTCATGACATTTACTTTTTGAAGATAATTTCATTTAAATGTTGACCGCGGCTGCGTCTTAGGTGGTCCATTCGGAAAGTCCAATTTTGGGCAACTTTTTCGAGCATTTCGGCCGGAATAGCCCGAATTTCTTCGGAAATGTTGTCTTCCAAAGCTGGAATAGTTGCTGGCTTATTTCTGTAGACTTTAGACTTGACGTAGCCCCACAAAAAATAGTCTAAAGGCGTTAAATCGCATGATCTTGGTGGCCAACTTACGGGTCCATTTCTTGAGATGAATTGTTGTCCGAAGTTTTCCCTCAAAATGGCCATAGAATCGCGAGCTGTGTGGCATGTAGCGCCATCTGGTTGAAACCACATGTCAACCAAGTTCAGTTCTTCCATTTTTGGCAACAAAAAGTTTGTTAGCATCGAACGATAGCGATCGCCATTCACCGTAACGTTGCGTCCAACAGCATCTTTGAAAAAATACGGTCCAATGATTCCACCAGCGTACAAACCACACCAAAACAGTGCATTTTTCGGGATGCATGGGCAGTTCTTGAACGGCTTCTGGTTGCTCTTCACCCCAAATGCGGCAATTTTGCTTATTTACGTAGCCATTCAACCAGAAATGAGCCTCATCGCTGAACAAAATTTGTCGATAAAAAAGCGGATTTTCACATTTCGAACCGAACACTGATTTTGGTAATAAAATTCAATGATTTGCAAGCGTTGCTCGTTAGTAAGTCTATTCATGATGAAATGTCAAAGCATACTGAGCATCTTTCTCTTTGACACCATGTCTGAAATCCCACGTGATCTGTCAAATACTAATGCATGAAAATCCTAACCTCAAAAAAATCACCCGTTACAAACTGAACGCTGTCGATCATTTCAATCATTGAAGCATAAGTATGCATCACTTCGGGTATTTTCTGCTAATACGAACGTTCATAAACAAATCAGGTATAAGCCGATCGCTAGTGATACAAACTTGTTCTCTATCGCTGATTTGAAGAAAACAATTCGCTTCGTGTACATGAACTGAACTGGCAGAATCAGACAGAGTACCGGATCAGTACTTAAGTATACACAAAAATTTATTACTCGTTGCAGTTCTCTGATGCATGCATTCGAGCTCATTCACCTTGACAGTTACATGTGTAGTAAATAAGATTTCAAGCACATGTCTGTTGTTGTGCGACTGAAACACATTGATGCCAAATTTCCGGACGACATGGCATGAGTTCAACCAACCAAAAATATTTTATAATGTCGTATATTAGTTGTTTATTAAAATTTTAATTCTTAGAGTATCTTTTTAAGAAATATTGAATATTGAAATAGCAGGTCTTTTTATACCCTGAGGAGGATATATTAACATGTTTGTAATACCCAGAAACAAATGTCGGAGATCTTTTAAAATATATACATATGCGTATAAATGATTTCTCACCCCAGGAATGTGCGCTGGGTTTGGGACTCTCCACGTAAAAAACACACCTAATGAAAAGAAGAAATCAGCCTTTGCTCTTCCAAACTCAGCTATAACAGCGTAATCGGTGTCTACGCCAATAAAGAAGAAGAAGAAAATATAAATGAGGTACTTTCCGCACTCTTCGTTCGTCTTTATAGAACTTATCTCTCAGTTTTTGAGATATCTGTTTGAAATTTTACGCAAGTCCTTTTCTCGCCAAGAACTGATCATACAATACATGATTAAATTTTCGATGAAATTGTTCCGTTTGGGCCACTAATAGCATATAACTGTCATACAAACTGGCCGATCAAACGTAGGTGCCTATATTGAAAACCCTTTTATTTGTGAGAATATCTTCATGAAATTTGGCACAGATTTTTACCGAAGACGTCACTACAATCTCCTAACAAAGTGTTCAGACTACTTTATGCTATAGCTGTCATTAAACTGGCCGATCAAAATCAGAAGATCTTTTCTTCTGTGAAGAGCAAAGCTTCAGTGCATTCTATTTCATTCATGAATGCTTCCCCTTTTTGTTTTGATTTTCTTTATGCTCGAAATATACGAATATACTTAATCACCACTACTTACAAAAGCGTGCCTTAAATACGGGAAGCAAAGTGCTCTGAAATTTTCATTATTAACTTAGTTGCCATTTATCGCAGATTATTTCTATTCTAATTCGAAATATTTATGATAAGGATTTCATGGAATTTACAAATTTTAACACTAATCCCTTGCCATGACAGTCAGGTGACAATCTTTTTTATAGCGGATGCATTACTATATTTCATATTTAATGTTTGCGTCGAAATTTCCTGGAACTTAAATTTGTCAAACTCAACAAAATAACTCAGAACTACTCATTTGTGTTAATTATATTTTACAACATAGAGTGTGACAAAGCAGGAGTGAATAGAAATGGCAAATCTGTCATGTCATGTTGATCAAATTAACAAAATTTGTTGAGTGCACCCATAGAAATTCAACTGGTGACACTCTTTGTGACAAATTAATTTGTTTCAACAATTAGACCGTAATTTGAAGTTTTTTTGGACATCATCGTCTCAACTGGAAATTGTGTGATACTATATCGTCACCTGAAATGCAAATTAACGTAACACATTTTCAGAAATTAAAATGGAACATGAGTGAAACAAAATATTAATATTGTTAAAACTGGTTTATATATGACCGCAGAACCAGAAAATGTTGAAACATATTTAATATTATGTATATAATTTGAAGTAGTGAAGCGTAATCAATAAGACACTCAATTTCGAATTTTTGATGATACGTTATTTTTGCATTTCAGGTGACGATATGTAGTTCCGTGCTGGGCTGGAAGATTTTACCTTTATTAATTCGCTTAAATCGCCATGAAATTATCAGGTGCCTCCTTGTACATTTCGTTTGCTTCGACAGCAAAATGCTAAAACACCGTAAGACCTAAATACCATGCAATAAAACGTAATAGCCTCTGAAAGAACTTTCACAGAAAGGCAGCACATTGTGGCAAACAATTGCAATTAGCTTTAAGTGTTTGGCCTTAGAGACGCTGAAAAACGCGCCCAGCAGAGAAACGAGAACGGCTAGGAGTAAAGGCGCAATGAAAAGTAAGAAAGCTATAGTCACGCATTGGTATACTAGTGCGTGGGATATTCAAAATATATGAATACACACTCACATACATAATCCTATAAGTACTTTCAATGGAAAAACATTTTACAGTTTTGTCATTTTGCTGACAATGAAAATCATTCAAGAACCTATGCATGGAATTCTCTCACAGGAAAAAAAAGTGAGTCAAGAAAGTCATTAATTGTCAGAGGCAAGAATGGGTTAAAAAAGTTTGAAGTTATAACTTTAGCATACTGGAGAATACTATACTTATACTATGTATGTACAAAATACATACCGAAATGTTTGCTATATCAGCCATGACAAGAATTAGAAAATATACTCAAACCAATTTTCAGCGCATGTTTCCGAAAAGGCTAGTGCCCCGTTAGCCAAAAGTCTATAATTACTATTCCTTGATCTATCTAATAAGTCCTTTGATCTAGTTTTATAATGCATATTAAGACTTTCTCGGACTCGTCTAAAGCGGCTGGTGGTTTTGCCAACTTGTCTGTTTTTTCATTGCCGAAAATGTTCCTGTGGCCGGCAACCTAAATTGTGGATAAGTGCAGTTGAACTGCCAGTGAGTTTAAAGCTTTTCTGCAATATTTGACCGCTCTGAAATTAATAAATGGGGTCGCTAACGTCAACAATGCTACCTTTCTATCCATGTATATGGTTCCTTTCTGCATCCCCCTCAATAGAACACCATAGACTTTCTCTACACCTACTACATCTGCTTAAAAGATACTGCTCGAGGTTAACAGGTCGAATAGAGAGAGAGATTTTGAGATCAGAGCAGCGCCTGCTAAGTATTTTTTTCAGATGTTGAGCTCATATACTCGCTTTTTGTTCGCTTTTCTTTGTAAATATTCGAATTTAGTTTGGTATCGATTTCAACCTGCATGTATTTAGCTGTGGGGAGACAGTGGAATTGTTGTACAACCGCATGAGGGTTGACTAGATTGTAATATTCCCATTTCCTTCAATGTGATTTGCAAACTAACTTTATCAGGGTATAAACTTTGCAGAAGCTATAAATGTATTTGCAAATAAAATCTTCAGTAAAGTTGATTCTGTTTGGCACTAAATAAACACTTATGTGAACATTTCTTTACTTGCTTAAGTGTTTTGTTAGGAGTCCTTGAAGATGTGAGAACATTTTATCAGCATTTTTGAATAAACCCACACACATTAAAATTTCAACTTAGTAATAGTGTTTATGACTCTTTCACAATTTTGGTTTACTAAGAGCAATTACAATTTATAGTATGGAATACATTTCATCATATACTTACAAATTTGATAAAATTATGAGGGTCCTAACTACGACATTTCACTCTAATTTTGTAGTGTTGGTCTCTCGTATCTAGTTTAAACATTAAGAGAATTTGATGATGATAAGTGAAAATTTCATCAGTGCATAATTTTGATGATGATATTTATGAGAACCATTATGGGTTTGAGCAAATTAATGGTTACCATTTGGGTAGCAGATTTGGTGAGCGGTTTTCCTTTAGAAAAAACTAAAAAGGCATAGGCGTAAAAGGCAGCAACGAAATGAAGGCTTTAAAAAATAAAACACCTAAACAAGTTTAGTTTTCCGAAAGTATGAGACAGCGGCTACGCTGGCTAGGTCATGTTGTCCGGATGGATGAAAACACTCCAGCTCTGAAAGTATTCGACGCAGTACCCGCCGGGGGAAGCAGAGGAAGAGGAAGACCTCCACTCCGTTGGAAGGACCAAGTGGAGAAGGACCTGGCTTCGCTTGTAATATCCATTGGGCGCCACGTAGCGAAAAGAAGAAACGACTGGCGCGCGGTTGTTAACTCGGCTATAATCGCGTAAGCGGTGTCTACGCCAATTAAGAAGAAGAAGAAGATGTACAGCCACTGGCTATGGTGTCTACAGATATCACTTTTTATAGAAACCATCAATGCAGTACATTATTTAGAATTTCCACTTATTAGCGCCTAGAAATATTAAAAAACCCATAGGCATTTACAAACTGCTTCCCACATGTAATTTTACGCCTGTTTCCCTGCCAAATAAGGTAGAAATAGGTGAAAAACACGTTAAAAAATATAGAACGTACTTAATTCAAGTTCTCTCTAGCCCAACCCCAAACCATTCAATGGGTTGCGCATCAATATGCCTATATAAACATTTACATAATTTTGTGCTAAGGCTAAAAACAATACGCCTATTCAAGTCAGTTAATATGACATAAAGCAGAAGGCCATCCCTGCTGCAACCGCTTGCCACATCGACTCTATGTACAACTCATCTATGGTAGCATGTGGAAAGCATATGGGCGTCTTCACGCACGCTAAGCCAAATTCAACAAGTAGGTGCGTAAGCTATTCCAATAGCATAAAAGTAAAAATATGTGCTTTATACTTTCAGACAGCTGTGCCATCGCCAAATTAAAATTTTAAGCTGGAAGACAGACAGCTGGCTTAATTGGAATGTGATTGGTTTATTTTTATTTGTGTTGGCATGGCTGAATGTTGTGAGTAATTTGGCGGTGTCAACAACTCTCAGCAAATGTAAGAACATGGCGCCCTGCTCAGCATTATCGAAGGTTTTCACGGTTTTATTCTAGACCAATTTTATAATTAAGTCTTTCGCTTTATAATTATTTTGTTTTTCATAGGAGAACAAAAGTTGTCACACTGCAAAATTTCCTAAGTACGAAGTCATGGTTTTTACAAAAGGTAGACTTTCAAAGAAAATGTCTACCGTACGTCGATCTACGAGTGAAATACTTCCAAATATTTAAGTTACAAATCATTAAATTCTTTTGTATCCGCAGTAAGTCGTACAACCTTCCAATAAATCTGATTGTGATAACCTCGTTAGGTGCCAAAGCAGTTCCACTTCAAATGGGTGTGACATTTGTTGCATGGTGGCATTGTAGACGGTATATACGAGGTCAAGCACAGCATAACATAACATAGCAGAAGACGCCAGACATCGATATCTTGTGCAACGTCACTGAATTAATGGACCGCAATCACTTTTCTTGCCAATGACACTCGCGAATGACAGTGCAAGAGCAAATAATTTATAAATATTTTTTATTTATGTACATAAATATGTTTTTCACAGATATCGAGGAAAAATATTAAATAAATAAACTGTTAACGTCTGTGTATGTGTAGACATCATGGTATGGCGATAAAAGTTAATGGCACTGTAGTTTTACAAATACTCTAAGGACATTTCATAAGTTTAATATCTTTGCTGATCTTGCCTGTATTGGCTTGAGTATTTACGGCGTCCAATTGTCACACAGATATGTCTATAATTTTTTTTATTATTGCAACATGCTGCTACAGAGTATATTAATTTTGTTCACCGAACGGTTGTTTATAGCACTAAAACTAACTGAGGTAGATATGGTATTATATACAGACAAGTTAAAAACCGGGTAAATGCCTATAAATTCGTCCTTCCGTCCGTACAAGTTATAATTTGAGTTAAATGTAAATATGGGATATCTTAAACCATCTAAAGTAATAAATCCCAAATCAGCCTCAAGACAAATACCTTACCGCACCCCACCGTCACTGAAAAAAATTAATGAAATCGGAAATATCACACCCACTATTATCCCACCCACTACCCGTATAATGTTACTCTGCCAATAACTACTATAGGTGCGATAAATCAATAACAACATACGACAGAGATATATAATTATACACCCAAGATGGCATAAGAAGGCTTAATAAGAGCCGGGGTTAAGACGGACGATGTGCGAGGCGCCGCTCACTTTAGGAAAACCCCATATTTCAGATCCCGCTCGA